>NW_013525805.1:2346145-2361715 GCF_000836215.1 Papilio polytes
GTATGTCGAATAGTCCGAATCACGTACCATAGAAATCCACCCTTACGGAGCGAGGCCGTCGGGACTCGTAGAATCGCACTCGAATACCAAACGCGCCCCAACAGCTTGCCCTTTTGATGGGACACTTTATATTTTTGTAATGGCCACACCGACCACGGCTCAGTGCTTTACGAGATTTACATGCGCCCGTGTCTTTTTATTGGCCGCGTAATGGCTGACGCGTGCTGTAACCACATATACTTGGATGTTGAAAAATTTAACTAAACGATATATTGATACGACCTTTTAGAGAAGAATTTACTATGATTATGGACAAAAAGTTTAAAAATGTAACTAGTTGCTTGAATCAAGTGGTCTCCCCAAGTGTAGATTTAGTACTTATCTTACTAATATAATAAATGCGAAAGGTTAGATGCAAGGATGTGTGGATGTTCGTAAGACTTTGTAGCTTAATCTGCTGTACGGATTTCGATGAAATTTGGCATAGATGTTGAGAATAGTCTGGAAGACCACATAGGCTATTCACTTTAGTTTTTTTTTATTTTACTCGGACGGAGTCGCGTACGAAAAAGTTTTCCCAAATGGCCATTGATACTTATAATTTTTTATCAATAATTAAGGACGTCGACATAACAAAGATTGTAAAATAAAGGCAATGCCGAAGTTAGGTTTACAGTAAGTAAATTTAATTTTAACTTTGTATATCTCTGTAAAAACACGAAGTAAATTCGGCGTGACCTCAAGTAATCGATCTTTTATGTCCAGAGACATCCGCAAGAGGTCCCCCTATCTCGAACAGAAGGGTCGATGAGAGGGCATTTATTGGAGGTAATTAAAAAGAAAACAGACAAAAGCCCGCAGCTGATCGGAACGTGCGGCGAACACTAACACACTGGTGTTTGTACTGTTTAGGTCACTAATCGTACTCTATCGATATCGATAAAAATTAACCGCCCCCCCTTTTTCAAACTACTTTTTTATTGACCAGGGCGTAACTAAATATCATAGAAAATCCACTATATACTAATTATACTGTTAAAATTGTATTACTTATTATAATAATGTATGTACTTAAGTACATACACTTTTTCTTATTACGAGAATTGTACAAATGTATTGTAAAATAAACGA
This sequence comes from Papilio polytes, assembly GCF_000836215.1. Lineage (NCBI taxonomy): Eukaryota > Metazoa > Arthropoda > Insecta > Lepidoptera > Papilionidae > Papilio > Papilio polytes. The sequence continues at coordinate 2,347,277 of NW_013525805.1, forward strand.
GAATTGTACAAATGTATTGTACAATTCTCGTTTATTTTAAGACTTACTTTCGTGCGCGACTCTGTTTGGGTGAAATAATAAAAGCAAAAGTAAGTAATCTGTGTTCTGCAAAATACACTGTTCACCTATGCCAAATTTCATCGAAATCAGTTCAGTTTAGGCGGCAATCTCGAAACATCCATCCATCTAAACTTTCGCTAAAATATTAGTAAGATATTAAATATGAAAATTATGCAACACGCAAAAAAAATTTAAACACAATGGAAGCCTCGTTACAATCAGAGTTACATTTATAGTGTACTTTTATCGATATGTTTAAAGGGTCATCACTACCGAAGATTACAAACCGGTCCAGTGAAAGAGGACTTTTATCAGTGGCGACCGATACGTGCACTCCTAGACTCCGGTGGTAATTTATTACCACCCCGTTTTAGCAGAATTACTGAAAACTTCCGAATAATTCTTATTGTCATCGACATAGAATTGAATTTACTGTAAACTAAAATCTTGTTGGTGATTAATTCTGCAGCATACTTGCTCGTAAGTTTCTTTAAAATTTAGAGCAAATTTTAATAAGAATGCAATAGTTAATTCTTAAAATGATCCCTTAGCCAATTAACAACCATATCTCAATTATGATTACTAAGGACCTCTCCCAACACTAGCTGATAGAGGCTTAGATAGCTTAAAAATGACGTTACTGTCGGTAAGGTAACATGACATATTTAACACGTTGGATTGTTGTTAGACAATTTATAATTTGGTGGGACAGGCCCTAAGTGTTTGAATTCCATAATCGACTTATTTTTTAATTGTTGCATATTCCTGACAAGATTAAAAAACTTGACATACAATACACTTAACTCAAAATATCAAATAGCGAGAATAAACGTACATTTTTGTTAAAATAGAATCATATGCTTAGAAAATATATAAGGCATATTTAAATTATGTATTTTCATCCGCAAAAGTAAAACCCTGTTGTGAAATACGACGTGAACAAAATGTAAAGGCCTCGACGGCGGCTCTTTTGGGTATCAGTACAATTTTTGGCATAAATTTACGAACCACCTGCGCTACCTAACTTTTATACATAGAGTAGGTAATTCCAGAGCGAGTTTGATAAAGAAAAATGTAGAAAAAGAAAGGTGTATTAATTAATTTTCTATCTCATGATATCGTTATTTGATTATTCCACTTTACGGTCAACGGATATTCTTTCAAATCAATTCATAGTTTTAGTTGTCATTACATTTTTAATCAGGTTAAATTATATCAAAGTGAGATTGGATTTGGAATAAACAGATCATATAAATATGTCACCTCTGTGGGGCTCAAAGTCTACCAGAGTAAATTTTCTATTAGTCTGTGATTCAGTAAAAGTCCTACTATAAGTTATTAGGTAAGTTATAAATAACCCTTTGTCAAAACAGCTATTGGTCGCTGGCTAGACACTGGCTGGTTGACCGTCAAAGGCGCGAGATGTCGCTGCGCTCTCGGACGGTGTAGCCAGAGCGGCAGCAAAGAGCCGCCCGCCATTAACCGATATGACAAGACTATAAAGTAAGCCCCACTGTGGGACGACGACGTGGGATTCATTACGGAGTATACTCTACTTTGATAAAACAATTTAAATTGAAAACTTTTATATTGAACAGTCTTTTGGACTTTTTAAATTGGTACACAAGTGAAATTGAAGGAAAATACAAGCAAATAATTCTTTGATATATTGTTATTATTCAAATATTTGCTATATCTATACTTATAATAAAATGGAAGTGCCTGTTTGTAATGTCAAAAAAACTTCCAGGTTTCGGTTTCCAATAACGAAAATCGCATTAAAAAAATCTGTCTGTCCGCAAACCGCGTTTTTCCGGGTAATGTCCGAAACGGCTGGGCTGATTTTAACCGAACTTTTACTGAAATGTAGTGCAGCCGACACATAGGGGCATATTATAGGCTACTTTTTTATCTTAATATTTCAAGGATGAAGTCGCGGGCAACAGCTAGTACTGTAATGAAAGAACTATTGTATAAGTAAAAAGAAATACTAACTTTCCAGTTAGACATACCTCCTACTACGGCTCTGTATAGTTGTCTTTGAAAATTGAATATAAATAGAGCATCATTCCTAGCAATATTCTTGTACCGCAATATTTTGCGCCGTACACACATTACGGGCGATCATTTCGCATTATATTACGTCGGGGCGTTGTGTCGGGCCCGTTTTTGCGCGGACCGGGTATCGAACCCGCGCCTGCCCGTGTCGATACCCCACTAACCATAAACAACCGGACATGCACCACTCATAACGTATCAATTGTCTTTATAGCCGATATTTTTATTATTTATTCACGCCATCTCTCGGCCGAGGCGTGTCCGATTGCATCTTACATCGAACCATTTTTTGTGGAAGATATTGAAGGTGTGATATGCATATCACGCGAAATGTTGAGCTATTATTTATGTATTTACGCGTACTAAAACATAAAGTACTCTAGATACATGCTTCCATAGATAACAAGAATTGCTGAAATGTTTTGCAAACTCTATGCGAGTTTATAATAAAATTGTCTCTAAGAATTAAATCAACAATTACCCCTAAATCATATACTTTTAAAGGAGTGAGAGTCTTGAACTCTGCTTTTTAAATAGTAATTTAGTTATCTAGATTTTCTAGTAAAAAATAAGACCTAAGCTTTTAGTTAGGTCGTATTTTGGCATATTTACGTTGCTCTGCCTATTTAGTTTTTTTTTCTAAACTAGTGCTTTTTAATTATATTTTTCTGTTACTGTTGATTATTATTGAACGCATTCTTAATTTGTTGCTCCCATAAGGAAGGAATTTAGAATACTTTGTTTTTAAAATTATGGAAGCACATATAGTATTTATTTTTATTATGAAATGTTACAGTTTTATTAGCGATCGTAAACATATCCCAATTTATTAATAATATCGTAGTTTTTCGTGGTCTATGAAATTTGAGATATATCGTTAAACCAACGTTGTTACGCAACACAGGAAAATATAATCCGAACTCTAAAATATTGTTACATACGAGAAATTACGCGTTGCTTTACTTTGTAAAATGTGACATTTTGTTCTCAAGTCTGTTATTAACGGGTACTATACAAGAATAAAGCTATATAAAATCGATTACGAACAAAACGACTTGTAGACGAGTTAAACGAATGTGTCACATCGTAAATTATTTTCGAAATCGTGCGACAATGTATCGAATATCTTTCTTAGAAGCGGCGAGATTCGATATCGAGGCATCTTACAGACTCGCTTACTCATTTTACTTTATGTGACACTTTATTAGAACTTAAAGAAGGTATCTTGTCGAATAACAAAGGTGTTATTTTGTTTCTGAGAAGAATTTTTGTCGTACGATTCGATATTAAATGTACGGGAACATTGTTGCTAAGAACTTTATGTTTATGGTACGGTGTATTGTTGACAGCTTACGAAATTTTGTACAATATAAATTATATTTTTAAGTTTTATTTTTTTTAATACAGCTATAAAGGTTGTTATTTCACGTTTATCTTCTCATTTCGTGTTTATTATAACAAATACAATTAGGGTTAATGCTTGGTTTGCCAACAATTTGCTACACTAGTTAGACTAGCTTTCGCACGCGACTCCCTCCGTGTAAACAAAACTAAAAAAAAGTAAGTAGCCTATGTGTTCTTCCAGACTATCCTCTACATCTATGCCAAATTTTATTCAAATCCGTTCAGCCATTAAGTCTACAAACTCTAACAAAAATCCATCTATACTTTCGCATTTATAATAGTAGTATGATTTTACAATATACTCTTCGTAAGAGAGAGAAAACGACTTTAGAAGTTCATAGAGAAATTGAGAACGGTTTGTCCTTCTTGTTTTATTCGTTAATTTTTTAATGTAGGAAATTTCACCTATTAAGAAACTTTAACATTGTTCCACATCACATTCCATAGCATAGTAAAACTCTAAAAGCATTTGTTATCGATTTTCGGTTTGAAGTTATTCAAACAAACGTATATAAAAGCGTAATAAAGTATCTAATCAATAAAACAAGCTTACTCATTACGAAAGCGTTTGCTCAACTTTTTGACGCAATGCGCCTATTTGTCGAACTCCGGGATCTAAATGATGCAAATTATAAGATTACATACGTGTACGTTTGTATACGCTTTGTACACTAACGTCTATTAAGAGCAGAATTAGTTATAATAAACATATAAATACATATATCTAATAAACTTTAGAATCATATTAATATTCGCTTTAGCCCGCGATTCGAACCGCGCAGAATTAAAAAAAAAACTTAGTAACCTCTGTGTTTTTTCAGGCTATGCATCTATGCCAAAATTAAATATAAAAATAATAAAATACAAATGATATTTACGGCACAACAGGTTTTCATCCTCCAAATAACTCTATCATACGTCATTTCAGTCATCACGTCCTTTTTGATCATGTCACCTTTCACGCAAACCATCCATCTCTTCGTATGTCTACCTCTACCGGTGTACCTCCACACTCATAACTAACGTTCTCAACAATCTACATATGTAGTGTAATATAAAACAACCTAATAAAAAAATTTGGCAAAAGGTGGCAAACTCAGCTAATGAAGAGACGACGCAGGCCCTTTCACTGCACTAGTTTTCAGCTGGCCCCTATACACATAAGTATTGACGTAGGTAGGGTGACAACCAAGATAGACATTAAAAATAAAGAAATACATAATAATAATACATTCTTTTGAAAGGCTAAGTAATGATTTTAAGAAACATTTTCAAATAAAAATAAATTACACCACATAGATTCAAATTTAAACTTAGTATAATATAATATTAGTAAGAAGTATACGAATAAGTATGATGTAAAGTCTGACCCCTAAACGGTCGGCAAATTAATTTAAAATACAAGACAAAAGGGACAATATGCATAAATATTAATCACTGAACCCGGATCATATCTGGAGTTTAATGAATAACTAATGTAACGGTTAGAATATTACGGACAAATTGAAAATTATCAGCCGGATGTCCCGACAGAACCCGACCTGTCCCCGGGACACGGGACACGACGACCCTTGACTTAAGAACTGTTTACTATCGGAGTCGTATGTTAAGGGTTATCACCAAACTTAATTTATAATTAAATATTACGGTAATTTTACTAAATAAATGTGAAAGTTTAGATGGATGGTTGTCTGTTTTTACGTATCTCATACGGTTTAAAGTAATGAATGATGAAATTTGCCACAAATTTAGTAGTCTGGACGAACACAAAGACTATTTTTTTTTACTTCAAGTGTTGAGGTTTCTAGGTTTTAGGTCTAGGATCTAAGTTTTAAGTAATATTTAAATTTTTTTACACAGTAGCGGAGAAATTTACTAATTTAATGTTTAATTGTTAATTAATTCTAATTCCTTAATAATTGTATTATTAATAAAGCGTACATGTCTTATTATAAAAGTTAAAATAAATTGATTGGATTAAATTACACTTGTTTTGATAAAATTAATAAAATTATGATAAAACTGAAATAACAATAAACTAAACAATGACAAGGTTTTATCCCAACATTAACATTTATGTGGCAACCCTACATTCAACCCTTACCCTGCGGAACTCGTTTATAACAACATAAATGCAATTCACCAAATTGTTATTGACATGTTAATAGTTTAGGTGTCGTGTTGTCGCGGGCCGCTAGATGTCGCTACTTACATTTATGGACGATTTGAACTCGCTTTATGACTTTTAAGTTGCTTATGGCTTATGGTGCTTGTAATGAAGCTTCGTATTGACTTCTAAAATGTTGTAAACTGTACAATACGCTTGACTACCAAAAAAAAAATCAATTAAACACAAAACTAGAGTATAGTTTACATAAAATAGTTTTTCTCTAAAAACAGTCACAATAAGACGTATGTAATAGTGCTAAATCAATACCAATGTTATACTCGTAAAGAGATAAAATTTGTATTTCTCTATGTATTGAAATAACTCAAAAATTACTGGACTGATTTTAAAAAATCTTTCACTATTAAAAAACTTAGGTTATGTGTTTTATAATTTTTTAATTTACGCGGACGTAATCGCGAGCAACAGCTAGTAAATAAGATTTTAGAAAAAATCTCTTTGCGTTGAATAAGCTTAGTTTCTTAAGATTTATTCAAAAGAATACACCACAACCCTTTATATTATTACCGCAAACAAGGTCTCCAATTAGGATGGTCCGCTTACCCCGGGATTAAATTTGAGTGAAGGCCGTGTAATGCCTTATTCCGGCAATTTCGACGGAGACGGTAATGAATTTCGCCTCAAGACATTGCTGCTGTTTGCCGGAATTATGTAATGTTGTACAACGGACTCCCACAGAGCATCTGTCACAACCCTTTTTGTAAGGTGACCATAAATAGACACGTACTACGGATAAGTTTTGAATTAGTTATTAAATTATATTACTTATAACTCTAATAAATAATATAAGAAATCGTAATTGGTCTTATTTTTCCCAATTCCTGTCAAGTGAAATGGACTTCTAGCCTTATTTTAACTCTGCTTGCACTGTACGAATAAATGAGCGTGAGGATAAGTTATGTAGGATTAGCACATTATTTAATGCGGTCTGGGAACCTAAGACCGCAGGTTCAACACCGCTACGTGTGCTCAGAAAGTGTGGTTTCCAGGAATTCTTGTAACATTAATGGCCTTGCTGAAGTACGAAAATTACGTTACTAAGCGCTGCTTCTCTAATGCTCATTTTACGTTATATTCTTTATGCAAAATAAACTTTTAAATTGAGAAATCAATTTTTAAAATTAATAGAATAAAAGTTTTACTTCTATATATTTTGATCTTTAATATTTTTAAGCTAATTATTAAAATAAGTAATGTGTGGTCACCCCAATTCGAGGACTCCATAAATAATTCAAATCATCAAGGATCGCCGTGTCCAAACTCCGCGTTTATTTGCACAATAGATGTATCCAATGCTTATTAAGTTTATTGATTTTTACTTGATTTAATGCAATGTCTAGACTAGACTACTGATATTTATTTTAAAATTTCTAGACGGGTTTTTAATGCCTTTTGGATTCTCAGGTGACTTCATAAGATACAAACGGTGTTAGTATTTATAAAAATATCATAAAAACTTTAAGATTCTCGCTTGCAGCCCCATAGCGTACATTTAATTACGTGTTATTTATGGGCCCGCCATTAATCCGCTAGGGTTGCCACATTAAAAAAGCTAAAACACGAAATCTATCCCCCTGATTACACGCTGTCATGTCGCGGGATTTTTTCTAAGCCCTTACACTAATTAGTCAAGTTGGTTTCGTCGCTGTCACGTCTTCGCGTCCTTATTCTGATAAAGCTTTTTCTATTTGACTACGATGTTTTATATAGAAAATTATTAGCGAAAAAGAAAATATTGTTAACAACAATGTTTAAATTATTTCTTATGCAAAAATACTGATTCCAAAAGGAGATTTAGTCATATTCACCTATTTGCTAGTATCTAATCTCTCAGAACTATATTTTTTATTGTAATACACATGTTGGTTATATAGTATTTTTATAGGAACTTCATCCGGTTATTATTTATCTCAAATTTACAATACTCTCAACAAGCATATTCAATATTATTACAAACCTGTGAAGCGATATGTGTATAATTACAATATTCAGAATACGCCCGCGATTCAAGTGTTGAACATTCATTTTCTTAAATGCGCGTCGTAATTGGCCCCCACCTCGAGATGTTGCCAGCCACAAAATTTATTGCTTAATTACCTCAAGAAAACGCGTCGCCGCTCGAACATCTCCGACAGATGTTTTTTATTCGCGAGGAAAAACAAAACGCTTTAAGAATGACATTAATTAATTCTTAATGAAATTCATCTTCACCCTCCCGTGTTTTAATTTAAACGGCCGATTTATTACTTGTACAATTTGTCGTAGCGGAAACGCCCCTTAAACAATTAAAACGACACTTCCCAGTCGTAGTCCAATTTATTACTCTCAGATTACATGAATAGTTTAACACTTGTATTATTTAAATATTAAATACCAATTAAAAAACCCATCTCCTATCTAATTTAATTTCGAAGTTTTCAAAGTACTATACATATTTGAAAACTTCAAAAGAACACATTTAATTATATGGTAATTGAATTAATATTTTCTTTGATAAGAATCATCGATAGCTGAATGGAAGAAAGGCTCATCAAATCTGAAATATCCGTCATCAGGCCTTTTAGCGTCTACAAAAGCTTTACGATTCATCTGATCGTTAAAATTATTTGCACTTTCGTGATACTGATGGCTGTTTATAGTATTTCTATTCGCATTTCGATTGACGTTAACTTGTTTGTCTTTTTTTTCTTCCTTCTTAGGCAATATTGGTGTTGGAGTTACTTTTTCATCTATCTTTTTATCTCTGGCATCAGTCCCAGCGATAACTAAATCTCTGTAATTCCTCTCGTCTTTTCTTAAAGCAGCATACGGGTATCTATTCCTAAATCTATAATCATACCTGCCAGTTCTCGCGTAATAATCGTCATCAAAACGTCGATAAGGATCGTTAGAATATCGATATCTCAAATCGACACTCGGCGGTGTCCTCACTACTTCTGGTAGATGGGCGTAGTAAATTATTCTCTTAGGTTTTCGTGGGACATAATTATCATAAGGTTCATCGTATCTGTCAACTCTAGGGCCGGGATAATATCTTTTTCTATCGTATAAATCGTAGTAAGGGTCACGTCTATACAAATCATCGTTGTAATATCGATCTTCGTACATTCTTCTAGGATCCTCGGGGTAGTAGACTGCTTGTCTAGGATATATAGGTTTTTTCATCAAATCATCTTCATCTGGTCGAACGAATTCGGTTCTTATATTATCTGTTTGAGTTGATCTTTGCACCGATTCTCTATTGTTTCGGGATTCAGATGTTTCTAAAGCTTTATTTTGGGTGACAAAGTTAACTCGTGGCATACGTGAGTTTATAAGATCGCCTGTTGGTTTTGGCGGAGTTAGGATGCTATCTCTGGATTTCTCTTCGTCAGGGAAGGGTAATTTAACCCAGTTTTCATTGGAAGCTCTCGCGCCACGTCCAATAGGTTTATCTGTAACTCTTTCAGTTGTTTGATGTGATAAAGAATCTTTAACTTCGTTAGTAATAGATATTTTAGTAGTAGGGTCTTCCTCGGAATGCAAAGCGCTAGGAAGCCATGGTGTATGTTGATTTATGTTGACGTTTCTCATATCAGAATTGACACTAAAAAACTTTTCTTCTTCAATAACCCCTCGCCGACCTCTAATTGAATCTGCTAATTCGTCCTGAAAACGATAAATTGATATTGTAAAATGAATGCATATTATCACGATTACATTTCAAATTAGTTTATAAATACTGTGTGCTGGTCAAATTCAGTTAATGACATTTGTTGAAAATATTTCTACTATAGAACACTCCATTAGGAAGTAAATATACGTACGTGGTCTTGAGATGGTGGTTGAATATCGAAGGAACTCGCCACTTGCAGCACTACTGCCATCCAAAAGACAACCATTTTTAGGTATTTCTTCATATTTTCGGTCTCTTATAACAACTGTAAAACAGAAATCGGAGTTATTAAGCTGGGTTAATTTAAAATGAAAGATATTAAGACGCCTACATTTTTTGATCCGCAAATATCTTAAACTGTTACGTCAATGGAAAAATGGCGGAAATGTGATGAAATCAAAACGGAAGCGAGGAAATGTCCAACAAACCATGAATGTTATTCGAGATTATTAAATCTGATGGGCGGCCGATGACCTTGCAGCTCCGGTATTGTCCAAAATAATTACGGAAGTTTGCCTCACAAAAATAATTTAGTAAACTCAGTACCTACACATTTGAACGTAACGCAATACACAAAGAACCTAATTTACTATTTAAATTACAATTGCAATTTTCAACGTAAGAAGCAATGTTAACACATTCAATGCCACAGTCTCTTGTCCTGCGAGTTTATTATTACGTAAAAATCGTATTAGCATTGAATGTGTTAAAATTCCCAGACTATTACGGGACTATATTACAAATAGAGCCCATTTTCGTTACGCTCCGAATGACTACCATCAAGAGAACCGCTATAAATCGATTGTTGTCAACGTTCTGTATTGTTCCATTGAATTATATCGAAAACGGACATCGACCTAGTTTTATCAATAGTTTGGAATTTCATTTGTACTCCTGTACATGCTATTAATCGACTAGAGTAACTAAAATTCGATAAGTAAATATCTAAAAGACTTTAATTTCAACACCTGACCAAATAAGACGCAGGCCTTCTACTAAACTATCTCTGAAAGTTAACAATAGCAGATGTGCTATTAAAATTACCAAGGAGATCTTGCTATAAAAATACAATAAAACAATAGTCAATAAAACACTATACAAAAATCAATCACTATATAAAAAATACATTCTAAAAATCAAAATCAGGCCCGGCGTGCCAAGAGTTTAAAAGTCAAAGAATGCTATCAGATCGAGGACTCCAATCCTGCGGCCATTAATAGCGCAAACCATATCATCTCACGCGTAGTAGAATTGGAAAGGACATTTGGAATGGTATAAGAAACATAAGTAAATTAACAAAAAACCCTACTAAATTCAATTAAAATAGCATAAATCAAAAGCGTTTTAGAATATGGACTACCAAATTTTTACAGTAAACTCAAATTATGAAATCTTATACTCCATCATCATCTTCCTCCTTTTGCTATTCCCGTTTTTGGCGCAACAGATTTTTGTCCTCCACATAACTCATACGTCATCCAAGTCATCACTCCCTTCTTGATCATGTCACCTTTCACGCAATCCATCCATCTCTTTCTAGGTCTACCTCTACCGGTGTATCTTTCCACACTTATAACTACCGTTCTCCTTGTTACATGCGATTTATCCCTCCTTATAACATGAAATTTTATACTCCAACCGTACAAAAATGTATCAATAAGGTCACTTACCGTTGCATAATCCCGAAGTATTCGTCCAGCTAGGCCGGGTGTCCACAGCGCAATGACAGACTCTGTCGACCCTAGTATTGATGGTCACGGGTCGTGAGCGTTTTGTCTGACCGGATATACTCAAATACGTTTACATTATACACTGTGAAAGTTCACTGGGCAGTATCCATTCACTCGTTATATTGTAATTTTTAGTACTGATTAGGCGAAGACTTATAAACTCAAGTAATTACGTTCTATCTTATACACATAAACAATATAAAACTACGATGGTTACAGTTTCGTTTTATTACTTTTTTTTGCAAAAAAATTGCCCCTCAGTCGTTAATTCGGTTTACTATAAAATAAAAGATATGTAGAATTTTAATATAATTAGACATCAATATTGCAATGTTGTAAAAAATATTATAATATATTTAGTTAATTTTTAAATACACAATGGAAACGAGCACCTAACGGTTTTGATACAAAAATCATTCAAATATGGAGTCACATCCGCGTCGCTTTCAGATGCAATATTGTTATGTTAATTATGAATGTTAATTTAATTAACCCTCACTAAATTACCAGATAAAAAACAATTGCTCATATATTTGTTTCTTTAAAGGAATAACTAGTAAATAGTTTTAAGTATTTAGATGATATTGCCTGTAATAACATCTTTTCTACGAAAGGGTCGACTTGCCCCCTCATTTCTTTTTCCTAACCAAAGTGTTGCGTCTCACTGCAACATTGGCGGGGATAAGGGTTCAGCCGTCGTCCGTCCAATCAACCAATCGACCAGCCTATTATTTCTTTACAAGCCAATATACAGTCCACTGCTTGACACAAAGTTACCTCACCAGTCAGGAAAAAAAAATCGATGTTTGATAACTATAAAAGAGGAACATTTCTTTCCACTCTCGTTAACATTAAGTTTTTGTGCTAGAGAAAGAAGACTGGAAAAAATATCCCCCTTTCACTAGTTACCAAACAGCGATAAAGCTTTGCTTCTCAGTTTATTTCCATGTTTTATTTTATACCACGTTTATTTGTAAGGCTATGTCAAAAGCCTTTGTTGTCATTTGTGCATTAAAATTTTGACATTTACAATTGAGACAAATGTAAACAATAAAAAAAACACACAGACGAATTGAGTACCTCCTTCTTTTGGGAAGTCGGTCAAAAATAAAGGTTTTATAATCTCATGCAGATGAAGCCGCACGGAAACAGCTAGTTTATACGACAGGAAAAATAAAACAATAAATTGAATTAGTATAAACTTTTAATACTATTATTGTTCAGCTTGCAATTACATTTGATAATAATAATTCAAACGAACGCGAAAAAAAAAGACATCACAAGAGACCATAAATAATAAACTACCATAGAGTTAACTAAAACTTTTACGATTTAAGGCATCTTTGTTAGCACTTATAGATAGAAGCTAGTATTAAAATGCTGTCATTTAATTGTTTACGATTTTACCATAAATGATGTACTCAATCACGCAAAATAAAAACAAAAAAATGGCAACACCAAACATTATGTGTTGCCAGAATTAAAAATTAATTAAATACACTGGTATACATATTGTAAATAAAACAGTTTTGGTAGATAAAAATTACATCTTAGGCGAATTTAATAAAATAATGTTTGATCCATACATATCCCATGCATAATTCGTAAACAATTAATATCCTAAAGTTAAATGGATAAAATTGGACAAATACTTATGATATCTTATCGCCAGTAATATAAAATTAAATTGTGATTTTATTACTAAATGGAACATTATGTCCTTTAAGTCATATTTATCATTTTTGGGTTAAATTTTTACATCAACTAAATACTGTATTCAAATGTTTGCAGCTAAAAATTCTAGTTTAAGGTCTGTCCTACCACTGGCTGATAAAGGCTCAGATAGCTTAAAGATGACGTCACTATCAGATAAGGTAAGAAATCCGATATTTCCATCACATATTTTACACGTTGGATTGTTACCAGACAATTTAAATTTAGTGGGACAGGCTCTTAGTCTTGTATATTTTATGCTATTGTAATATCCTCAAGAAATCGTGTATTAAATGCATCAGGTTTTCTATAAAAGTATTTAAATGTTAGCATTTGTAACAATTTCATCCATACGACAGTTACTGTAGCCAGAGATTCAAAAAATACATAGAGGAAGCATAGTAGACACTTCACTTGAAACATTTTTCACAACATGTTAACATAATTGTATTGAAATTGCCAATAGATGTCACTAAATCATATTTAAATGTTTATATTTTATTTTGTGACAGTGTTTCGTTTATATTATAACAAAAGATCAAATCGATCTAAAGTAAGGACACGAGGTGACCGTACTAAAATTGACAACATAGTACCTTTCAAGGAAGTTACCGGTGAAAAATGTTTTTATTTCCAGTCTATATATTTCTTGTCTTTGACCAGCCTACATCTGTCTCTGTCGTTGCTATGGTGTGCGAGGGAGACGGCATGCTCACTCCTGCGCCATGGCGGCGGGCGCGGCGGGCTCCTTGTCAGACTTCTTCTTAGAACCTGACACGATATCGTCGATTCTCAGAATAAGGATTGCAGTTTCTATCGCCGTCTTGTATATCTGGAATAGTAATTATGAATGTATGTAGGTTTTGCTCGCGACTTCGCCTGCGTGAAATTAGAAGATACAAGTAGTAAAAACATGAGAAATTAAAAACAGTAATAATGTTAATGAGCGATAACATAGCTTTTTAGTAGTGCAAGAATTTTTGAGTAATTTTAATACATACTAAAATCCAAAAATACAAATCTTTCTCTTTATAATATAAGTATCGATAACTATACACAAATTTCACATACTAAATAGCTAGTGGCCACCTAAATTCGCTAAAAAAGCGAAGAGACCGCTACCAGCTTTCGCAATTACAGACTTAATAGGCGAAGGAAACGCGCATAAAGAGGATATTTTTCCTAAGCGTCTTCTCCATCGTCAAAGTCCCTTCCCATCCTTTTCTTTTAAGAAAGAAAGGGACTAAAACGAAGTCTCCGGCAAGCATTACAACTGGAGAAGCCTGGTAAACCCTAATGGAGTCTGTACAATACAGAAAAAATTGTATATTTAGTTATCTTATTAATATTATAAATGCGAAAGTTTATATGAATGAATGTTAGTTTGTATACTAAATGGTTGAACGGATCTCGATGAAATCTGGCATAAAGCATAGTGTGGAGAAACAGACATTTTTTTTAATTCTACGCTCACTAGTTGTTCTAAATTTTGTGTAAGGAAATAGAGTTTACCTGCATCTTGACCGCGAGGGGTTCCCATATCCCCTTGGTGGCCATGTCGACGATTTCCCCAGTCTCGCCGTCGATGCCGGCGGAGTGCGCGGCGGCGGCGTGGCGCGCGCGCAGCGCAG
>NW_013525805.1:2362574-2369280 GCF_000836215.1 Papilio polytes
TTCATATGCGTCTCGTCCACCGTCAAATCCACTTTTCCTTCCCATCCTTTACTCTTAAGAAAAAGGTGGAAAGGGAAAGGGGAATCCTTTTTAGGATAGGAAGGAGGTACTCAATTTTTATAATTTTACTAGCTGTTGTATAAAAAAACAAGGAACATTCTGCTATTGGCTAAGTAACCACACAATTTGCTGCAATCAACTTGTAGTTTTTGTTCCTTGCAGTAGTTTTACCTATTTATTTACCCCTTACAGTCATCATCATCTCCGCTGCCTTATCCTACTCCCGTAGGGTCAGCGCACCGAGTTTTCATCCTCCAAATAACTCTATCATCCATCATCTCAGTCATCACTCTCTTCTTGATCATGTCACCTTTTACGCAATCCATCTCTTTCTACGTCTACCTCTACCAATGTACCCTTCCACACTCATAACTAACGTCCGTCTTGTTACATGCGATTCATCCCTTCTCATAACATGGGCATGTATGGGCATACCACTCTAACCTTTTACTCCTTATTTTCTCAACCACCCCTTACAGTAAAGAGCGTAAAACATATAGCTTATTAGTAAGATAGATTGTTTTAAGTCTACGAGTTTGATAATGAAAAACATACTATGATTGTTAACATCCTAAAAAGTAGGTACACTTTATTATGTAAGTATAGACAGAAAATGTTAATTTTCTCCAAATATTTTGCCGGCTCGGAACATTGACAAGAGTTTGAGCTGTTAAAATGTTTGAAATGACGTATACTTGTAATAATACATACCAAGTTCTTAGCGACGTGGAGTGCATCCTGAAGATTCCTCTCGATTTCATTCAGCACATCTTTGGAGGCACCGCGGAGAAGAATTGTACACGCCTGAAAATAGTTAGTTCAAACATGAAAAATTTAAAGTCCATTACCTGAGATTAATTCGCTTATATTCAATTATAAATGCGAAAGTTTAGATGGATGTTTGTTAGAGTTTGCAGCCTAAACGGCTGATAGGATCTCGATGAAATTTGGCAAAGATGTAGAGGATAGTCCAGAAGAATACATAGGGTACTCACTTTTGCTTTTTTTAATTCCATGCGGATGGAGTCGCAGGCGAAAGCTAGTATAAAATAATGGAAAGTTTGATAAGGTACAGTAACGGAAATCCGCGGCATTCCACTTAAGGAAAAATTGCCTTGTTCATTGTAACAAGACAAACTCCGTCTCTTACAAATAACTAAATAGAAAACAGTGATGAACGAAGGAATATTAATGAAAGGAAACTAGCCATGTATCTAACAGACTTCTTTCATATACACATTTAAAACCTGCTTTGTATTGAATTTTGTTCTGCATAGTCGTTCCAAAACGATCAAACGATTGTAGCATTTTTACTTTTAATACTGAGCTGACTATGTTAGCAGAGGACCGCTAATCTTTACTAAAAAGTTTCACTAATATTATAAAAAGGAAGGATTCGTATTTTTGTATATATTGAAAGAACTCAAAAACTACAGTGCCGATTTTTAAAAAATCTTGCACCATTAACATGCACGTTACAACATTACCATAGGTTATAGATTTCCTATTTTTTTATTTCACGCGGGCGAAGTCGCGAGCTACAGGTAGTTTGATTTTTTTTTATGATTAATTCAGCGCTTGACCACGATCCCATCTATAGTTAAGTGGTAAAATATAACCGGTTAGGGTTTCTGAGTATGACATTACCTTAGGGTTCTTGCACTGTGTGACGAAGGTGAAGTATTCATCACCAATCTTCTTGACCTCGAACCTCCCAGCAGCAGTTCCCACGTCGCTCTCCTTCAGCTCCTCCGTGCGGTTCACTATGGTGCCGCCGCACGCGCGCGCTAACCGGTTATTATCCGTCTTACGTAACCTATAGGAACAAATTAAATTCTTTAAATAACGTTAATACATTCTGTAGGTATAGTCACTTTGAGACATACTTCACCTCTTTTAAATAAACAATTTTCTGACAATTTATGCAAACAACTACAACGTAACCCTTAAATGCATAATGATGCATTAATTCATCAGTCTTTTTTTCCTCACCAATAGACTATTTTGAAAAAACATTTTTCCCCTTAATCTAGGTTTAATTTACGACCCGTTTCTATTTATGGTATTTAAAAATAAATCGTGCATTTAAGTGTTAAGGAGCACCGCCAACTTCCCCGACTGTACCTTGTAATGTTTATTACTCTTTAAGTTAAGTAAAAAAGTAATTTTATGACCCTCATGGCTAAGTAAGAAATATTGGAGAAGCTCGTTTAAAATTCAATCAGAACCTACAATGGAATCATAACCAATAGTTTAAACATTACTATTTTTTCTCAAAGTACACACATTTTTATTTCCTGCTTACCTCCGTACAGCAGTGATACCAGCTTGCACCAGATAATGCTGTGCCAGATCTGACACTCCCTTCTCCGTCACCACCAGGTCAGGCTTCAGAGCTATGATGTCGTCACATTGACGCTTCACAAACTCTTCTTCTAACTGCAGCAGCTTCGTAAAGTCCTGGAATAAAGAATAATACAAATTAAATAATTAATCAATCATGTCACAATGTTTATAAATTCAATGCAAGGCAAATATAATGAATTACTAGCTTTCGCCCGCGACTCCGTCCGCGTGGAATTAAAAAAACCAAGTGATTAGCTAATTTGTTCTTCCAGTCTATCCTCTACAGTTATTTCACATTCCATCATGATCTGTTCGGCCGTTTAGGCAAACTATAATTACAAACGATAAAAATACCTTGTGGACGAAGTCGCGGGCGGAAGATAGTTGGTTATATTTAGGTAGAGTCTAAGTTTATCTTGATGCAAAGAATATTTCTGAAAATGAAACACCGCAAATTTCCGCGACTGTACATACAAACACAAATGGGAACAAGCTAGTTAGATAGTTACCTGATCACCGAACACTTCAACATTAGTCTGACTCTCTCCCTTGTTGTACTCGAGGGAGCAGTCCAGCAGCACTATGCGGGGGTTTTCGATGACGCGTCGCATCTTGGGGTGCGTCACATCCTTGTTGAACATCACTCCATTCAGCACACGGGACTCCTCAATTGTACCTCCGGGGATCTTTTCTACTTTAGCATAACTGTAAGGATAAATTATACATCATTAACTTGCCCTTGTCCCTACAGAGGGTCGGCACAGTATGTATCATATCTGAGTTCGCTCCCTTCTTAAGCATATACTCTTTCACACAATCCATACATATTTTCTTCTGTCTTCCTCCATCTTTATACCCATTCACATTTGATCTTAATACTTTCTATGCAAACAAAGTACAAAAATGTAATAAATAAGAAGTCAGTATAGGGTGTCAAACCAAAGTTGTTGGGCTATGGTCACATCCAAGAACTTTTCTTAGCATTAGGTGGTTTTTTTAAGCTTATGGTGGTCTTTTCACACTAGGTTTTTTGCCTTTACAACTTCAGTTTACTTTAATAATGCAACAGAAATAATAATGAAAATTGCACTTACTTTTTAATATCAACTTCAACTCTGCCATTGTCAACAATAGTCACAGTATTGACTGCGTCAAGGGCGATGTCCACAGCAAGGTCTGCCCAGCGACCAATGTACTTAGTGCCTATACAAGATCGGATCTGAAAATAATAATTACTTGTATTATATTTAATTTTTTAATGTATTTGATATTCTTTTGATAAAAGATAATGTGATGCAAGAATGTAGTGCAAAGTTAAAGATATGTGAAAAGTCAATCTGTGCTGTTAGTTCAAATTTAAGGTAGCACCGAGCCCAGAAGAGATGCATAGCTGATGATGATTACATTTTGTTCAAAAATGGTTTATAAAGGCCTAGAGAATTCCACTAAAGATTTTATATTCATACTAAACTATTTTTCTTGCAATACTTTATGATCAATGCTTATCATACAAATTTGCAAACAATGGAATTAATATCTTCTATAGCAATATTTATTTATGTTTAGGTTATGTTTTTTAACAGCATAAACTAATACTAACAGTCAGTTTCGCACTTGTTAGTGTTTTTTAAATACAGTAACTTCATAATATTGTGTTTTCAAACTATGTAACTTGAATTTTACTGCTTTGAAACATCAACCTAACACTAATGAATCACTAGATAATGATAAAATAAAAGGTAACTACAGAAACCCAGCATTATAGAACACAAACTTACAAGTTGACTATAATACACAAAATAGATAAACCATGAACCACCTTCTTTAGGAAAAGATAAGTTAAGTTTGAATACTAACCACTTCCTTTAACTTGTCTCTGTCATTCAAGTCAATTGGAACGGAGATTTTTTCCTGTAACAATTTGACAGCATCCTCCAAAGCTTGACGGAACTCTCTGATGATGACTGTAGGATGTATGTTCTGAGCCAGGAAGGGTTCTGCAACTGCTAGTATCTCTCCTGTTAGAACTATGACTGATGTTGTACCATCGCCAACCTAAAAATAGATTCTCTTAGTGGTTTCTACACAAAGGTTTAATCATTTTTAAAATATCTTTGATAAACCAAATACAACATTTCAGCATTTTTCTTTAGTTTATTGCAATTTATTTAGATGTTTTGGAAATCACACATGAGTATCTTCACAATTAAAAGTGGGTAAATGAAATGTTGGTTATAATTTTATGCAAACAAATCTAACCTCTTCGTCTTGTGTTCTAGCAATTTCTATCATTGATTTAGCAGCTGGATGTTGAACTGTGATCTCACGGAGAATGGCATTGCCGTCATTTGTCATCACAATACCACCCATCGGGTCCATTAGCATTTTCAACATAGCTTGTGGACCAAGGCATGTTCGGATAACGTCCGCTATCGTCTGAAATACACATCGGAATACGTTCAAATGATGTTTTATTGCAAGATAACAACGAAAATAATGTTTTTAATAAGTTCTGAACGTAATTACTTTTCCAGCACGAATATTATCCAGTTGAACCTTCCGACCGGAGTCACGTTTTGTATTTTGGCCTGAAATTTGAAGTGTACAATGAATAAATGTTATCTAAGAGACATCATATTTTGGAAACACATTAATACTTACTCAAAACTAAAATCGGTTGTTGTCCGAACATCGTAAATAAATGAATTTATTTGTGAAATAATTTGATATTCGAAAGACCGATTTTGTTCTCAAAATCGCGTGGTGCAGATGATTAATCGATGTTGCCAGCTAATCATTCTTTTCCTTTGTTTTTGCTATTGCCAGTATTAAAAAACCATAGACTTGTTTCTAGAAAAAGAACAACACATGAAAAAACAAAATAAACATTTTTGCTCATGAAATACTGCATTTTGGTGTTTTCAACATAACGATTCCCTTTGATATAAGTATAAGGACAATGCCAATCTATAAAAAAATCCTTGCGCCATCTTTTTTCCTATCAAAAAAGGTTTTCAAATAAGATACAGCGATTAATTATTGAAAGCTGCCGACAGAGGTCAGTGATTTGTCATTCGAATCAAATTCGAATAACGAATCTGCAATGTCATTAGTTACATATTTTAATTATTACTAGGATTTGCAGACTTATTTTATACTAAAAGGCAAACTTTTACTTCCCTCTAATAACAGGAATAGACAGTGTGCTCAGTCCCTCACACCCTCTAAAATTAGTTTATTAGTTTCTGAAACTAACACTGTTTAGACAAAGTCCGTTAAGCCCGTAACCTGTAATCATTGATATCTCGCAAACCATATGCATTATGCTGCAGATCGTCAGTATGATCGCCCTATTTTTTTTTTCTTAATTTGTGGAAATCATTTCAAAGGTGTCCTTACGAACTAACTTTCATGTGTGGACAGCCGTTTGAGTAAAGCCCGCTACACACGCTCAGTTTGATGAAAACATTCGGATGGTTCAAACAAAACTGCTCGTTTGTGGCAGGCTTTAGATGATAGATTTGGACAGGATCATATATTATGGTCTTAAATATGTAAATAAGAGACGTAAGACATTTTAACGTTTAATTTCATCTACATTTATAGTTTTAAACTTCATTAACTAGGCTTTGCATTTTACATTGATTGATTGAAAAGTAGTGCGTGTTTTTTAAAAGGACATTTTAAATACGTTTATTAAATATTGATAAACTATTTCTAATTATTTAGGGTCTGTCCCACCAAATTGTAAATTGTCTGATAACAATCCAACGTGTAAGATACTTGATGGAAATATCGAATTTAGTTACCTTATCTGACAGTGACGTCATTTTTAAGCTATCTGAGTCTCTATCAGCCAATGGTGGGACAGACCCTTAGATATATATTTACATAACCTTAAATATATACATTCTAGAAGTTAAAGCGACTAGCGAGGAGTGACTAGTAAATAGTGAGTTAATTATTAAAGAACTACCTGACTAGTAAGTATAATTATATTTTGATATCAACAACTAAATAATTTTAATGATATTTACTTAATCAATAATGTCTTCATCTAAATCGGAAGATTCGTCTTTAGTTTCTTCATTGTCATTTAATTTTTGCACATTCTGATTTTGTGTGTCATGTAATTTTTCATACAAGCCTTTCAAATTCTTCATTATATTCGAAGTCCCATTGTTACTGCCGGCGTGTACGTTATGGTCGTAATATTTATTTGATGTTTCGGTTTGATCACGAATCGGAACGGAAAAAGCCGAAACATGTCGAGGTCTTTGCCCTAAATCTCTACCAAGTC
>NW_013525805.1:2369471-2378709 GCF_000836215.1 Papilio polytes
TAAGTTGATTGTCTGCCAGGCGGGCCGGGACTGCTCGACTTTGCGTCAAATTTCGGGGAATGCTTGTCCACTGTGAGTTCCAATGGCACTTCGGGTCTGGGTTCCGGTTCCTTTTTCTCCTCGTCTTGCTTCGGCCATTCCCGTCGCCACTCGGTTTCGTTTTCCGCAAAGTATTTGTGGGCGCGACGCTTGAAACGTCTGTGGTACTGCTGAGGGCGACAACCATGCCTAGCGTTGACAAACGATCTGAGCATTTCGCTGAAGAAGAAAGCATGCGGCTGAAGAGGCAATGCGCTATAAAGGTATGGTGGAGTTGCTGCCAGGAGACGTGATACAAGTTCGGTGTTCCTCAGTTCCCTGACATGGGTCTTAGCGGCCTCCGTCGGTTTCTCCTCTTGAACAGAATTCATTTTCTGTAACAAAATTAAAATCATTTTAATTTTTTTCCCACTATCTTTATTATTTGAGTGTCATCAGGGGCTCGACGCGAAGGAGATGCATTTCATTGAGAGTGCATTCACTTGAATAGGGGTGGCACGAAAGATTTTTATACGATGCGATTGGAATTTTAACAGACACTATTAAGAGGTATTATATATTTTTTTAACATGACTAACATTCTTCATTTTATTTAGGTTGGTTATGTTTTTCTTATGCACTGCACAATAAATAAATTCAACAGTAAACTTATATCTTTGCTTTCCTCAACATCTTTACCATATTGCAAAAATATGTGACAACCGAAAATATATTTGACAAGGCTTTGCATCAATGTGTCCAAAATTTTACTAATATTAAGTATATTTAAACTATTTTAATATCAATTTGTCGAGAAAGCATATTGTTAAAATTCGTAACGTTAATAATGTTATCTTCAAATAATAAAATGTTAAGCAGCGATATAAAAATCGCACGGTATAACACGCTCCATGCTTGCACTTAGGCTGAAATAGTCGGTCGGTGATTATGGCCGGCTCCAGCGAACAATACGTCACCGGTATATCTACACTTTTACAACGCATATAACTATGCTTTTTGTATGGACATGGAAATAACTTCTATTGATCTGCAGACTTTACATCATTAAGAGACCAACAAAGCTTTGAGTTAAAGAAATTCTGTATATTGTATTTGTACAACGCTTTTTTTTTAAATAATCCTGGTATCTAACAAATCAGCCAGAATGAGATCTTTAAAATGACAGCTATGATTTGTGATTTGTTTTAATCTAATTGTAAGTGAATAAATTAAAAACGTGTATAAAATTAAAAATTGAAATCGTTATATATTTTAGTGGATAAGTTGCCACATTTATAGATTTTTATCTCCAGTAATAATCTAAAAATTAAATAATAAAATAATTTGAACGCATTCATCTTTTTACAAAGCCATAGACAAGAGTAGAGTCGGTATTGCGTATGTTTTGTTTTTAAAATCCGATATGTACGCCAGACTGTATTGATGTCGGGTACTCAATGTCGGCTGTCGACATCGATTTTTCAGCTCAGCGCTGTTTTATTGCCAATATTCCAATGATACATCCGTATACAGACTGATGGGAATTTGTTTTGGCATGTTTTTGATACACTACATTCGAATATTATTCTTTAAGATACTTTGAAATGGACGAAATAACTTCTAAATTATTTTTACTTTCCTGAGACCATATAAAAAAGACGGCTTAACTCACATATGATCCGGTGATGGCACCGACTAGTTTCGGACGCTGAAGATGGAACACCGACGTGTCGAAACTAGTCGGTGCCGTAACCGGAAATCATAAGAGGGTTAAGCCGACTTTCATTTCTTTCTTCATAAACGACACTAATGTATATCTAGATTAGAAACCAAAAATGTATATATTATTATTGTATTGTCGAAATTATAAAATTATAACCTAACATAACCTAACCAAGTACCACTCAACAGTTAGATTTTATAAAATTATCTTGTGGTCGATGGTTCGAATCCCGGCATTCGACTATTGTCGTGGACCATATTTAGCACAAGCCTAAAGCTTACTTGGAGTGGTTAAAGGAAAAATTAGTAAATTAAAAATACTTTTATTTAAAAAAATAATCCACCAAATAAAAAATAATACAAATCTTTCCTCTTTATAATGTTATAGATATAGATTGATTTGGATGTTTAATCACACGAGAACAAAGGAAGCCATACATAGATATATTAAGGGTTCGTCAAATGATAGGAATTAAATGTCACATTAGCATAGCATTGAACGAGTTGAGTGAAAACGATACATCGGATTTGCGTGACAATGGGTGGCGTGGGGTGCGGTGGTACACAATAAATTCAGAGTGGCGTATCTCTATTCAAACAGTTGATACGAAGCGTGAAGCGGGATGGAATCTTACATGCGCCGCGCCAAACATGACGGCTGTACATTCCACCCCCAACCTCCCCGATGCCTTTTATACCATTTTTGTAGTACTTACAAATCGCGTTACATGTAATTCGATAAAGATTTATAAAATTAAAACTTTTTTATTTTCCCAACACAAATTTAAATACTATAATGTACCCAAAATAGATTTTGCTAACATTACAAATGCGAACGATTAGATAGGTGGACGTTAGAGTTTGTCGCCTAACCGCTGAGCATGTCTCGATTAAAGACACATAATGGCTACTTACTTTGTTTGTAATTCCGCAGACGGAGTTGCAGATAAAAGCTAGTATTAATAAATCTTTTGGAAAGATGTTGCTACTTTGTTAGACTTCAATAAAAAAGTAAAAAGCTTCCCGTAAGTCCTGAGTACCCAACTACTCGCAAAATTACCAACACCGAGGCAGAAACACCAAAAAAAATCACTCCACCATTTTAAAAGAACATAAAAAATTCAATTAGGCATCCGAACAAGAGGTACAGTAGCGACGTCGAATGCAACGGAAATTCAACGCCACTATAAAAACCATAGCATTTTAAACCTTACGGCTGACATGTTACTGTCATATTGCAAAGTACGGTCTAATAAAAGCAAAGAGTTTTTGTACTTTTTAAAATTAAAAACGTCTGCGTCCCTTTAGCGGCGTATTGTTAAAGGAGGCCGCGGCGGCAATTTGGCGGTAAATAATATGATTGTGGAGGTGTACGGCACACGGCGGCGAACGTTAATTTCCATATTAAAATCGTCACAAAGGAAGCAGATTCAAAAACGTAGCCGGTGGCTGGCGGCGCACAGATATCGCGGAGTAACGAACGCGTAGAATTTTGGATGCGGCATTTAGTGGATTAATAAATTTAATGCTGTGTTCAAGATTTATTTAATGAAATGTATAACATTATATAATATATACTTTCAGAATTTTGCAATATTCATTTCAAATAAATTTAATAACTAAAAAATTTTAATAATTAACACGTATTTCTAAAACTCTAATAAAATATTAACAAATTTAAAGATCTTTCCTTATTGATATTCGTAAAGTGATAGGTTAAATAGCAAACAAACATAAAAAATCTTAATCATATTTATTTAATGCCGCATCTAACATCGCCGACTATTCCTACATCGGTAGCGTCACAAACAATATTGCGCTCAGATACCGTCGGGGGATGATAATCGCGTCAAAACGCACGTGAAGTGCCGGGGGGTGGCAAGGGGCGGGCGAGGGGGTGCTAAGCCGCTGACAGCTTTAAAACCTACCCGATTATCCCGCCGAGTGTACTCCACACTGAGAGACAGAGATTTGATTCATGCCTTACTTTGTGTACTCTGATTATAGTTTGCAAACGTGCTGCAATTTTGCATTCGTTGTTTTAATTTCATGACGAAATAAAAGAAAAACGTTTTCAATGGAATGCATGCAATTTTAGTGGAATAAACGTAGTTTGCTTTCCCCAAAACCTTTTAGCGATCATAAAAAAATAACATCTGGAAAAAGAGTAACACGAAAATCGTAATAATTATATGAAATTTACTCATTTTGTGAACAAAAGTTAAGTAAATATCGCACAATTTCTCCGTGTCCTTATATCTTCGTGGTATGAAATGGTAACAAAAAGTATACGAACACAACGACAGACAAAATTACAAGTTCGTCATCACGGCCCACTTAACAGGCGGCTCATTCGACCAGAAATCTGAACGCAGGCAATTTCCTAGCAGATCAACTCGCTCGATAACAAAGGTATTAACTCGCAACGAACGAAAGAACGAATCAGTGAATGTAATGGAGTCTGAATGAACGATGGAATGTCATGTTCATACATTCAATGGTATAACTTAATAACGGCATATCAACAATTTTGTTTATTCTCAGAAATGTTTTCCTTCAGTTTTGTTTCAGTACCTTAATTAATAGTTTCATATTAAGCACCTTTAATTATGTTGAACGTACTACCAGACTCAAATATTGTCTTCAAACCCCAAATGTGGCGTTCTTGTCACCAAGTAATTACTCATACTACACTCATTAGCAAATAATAATTTATCAACACATATCCAATTAAAATACTGTAATTAAAACCATATTTAAGTTCTGAATTATCGTTTTTTAATTTTTAATCGGCTCGATACTTTAGTTTTAAAATAGTTTTCAATTCAAAGCAACTTCATAATAATTTATGTTATTGACAATAATAAATGTAATTAATATGATAATAATGAATTTTTAAATGTTACCTATCCATTTTATTCGTTGAAATTTCTAAAAGCAATGTACCGCTACTAAACATTTTGAAACTGATGCTGAAATTTTATCTTGAAATCTTCACAATGTTTTATATTCAGTACTCTTTTATTTTATTTCCTCCGGAGCCTTCCGGTGCCTAATAAAAGCCTTATCGTATCGCGCTGCAACAATACCAAACTGTCGTCTACGTTACGTCAAAGCAAAGAACATGGAGCTAAGAAAATTTATGGATGTGCAACCAGCATAATTTACAAAATCGTTAAGAAAATGTATTTTTCATTTAGAATGAACAGTTATGATATTAAAAAAATGAAGAATCTGTAATAATAAATAGTTACTAGTTACATTGGTTACTGTATGTTTTCACACATTTACTAGATAATGAACAAAACTTCAAATACAAACTTAATTTCAATTTTTTTTTAAAAAATTGCAAAAATATGCCACATCTATTTTGTAAACGAAATCATCTTGACATTGTTATTCATAGCTACGTGGCGAAATTTCTTTGTCTATTCGGAGTTTACTACGCGTGGCTCTACAATATGTCGTAGACATTCTACGACTGCTAGAGTGTAACATGCATTTGATACAAGAACGTACGTAGCTCACGTTTTACTTAGTACTTTAGCTGGTTTTAGTATTCCAAAATATAAACTAACTAGGCAAGGATTAGTTACTGCAAAAAGTATTTGCATAAAGAAGGAAAATATCCGCGATTTCCAGATCTTTATTCAAAATGCCAAAGGAAAGATACATTTAAATTCAAGCTATAAATGATGGAAGACACGTCTCTGAGAGCTGTGAGTGTGTTTGCTTGTAACAGTCGATCAGCCAGCACTCCGACACACGATACGTTCGCTCTGTGAATACATACAGAATAAATACATCTGTAGGGTTCGTACTTTTAAAATAATAAAAAAATGCGTGAATTTTTAAAATATTTTGAAACATCTTGTATATTTGAAAATTCGTCCGTGCAGAATTATAAAAACTTAGTAATTAACAAGAACACAAAAGTCTTTTTCCAAAATATATCTATATTTGTGCCAAATGTCATCTAAATTAATTAAGCCATCCGTAGTAAAAACATCCATCCATCAATCCAAACTCCTGCAATTATAATTAGATAACTTGATTTTTAATGTTTATCGAGTAATGTTTAAATCATCCCAGGCATCGACGGGTAATATCAGCTAGTACATTTTGTTTGATAGCTCCTATTAAATAAGGGTAGGGGTAGACTAGACTGAGACTAAATCCGTTAAATCTAATGAGCAAACAGTAGGCGAACGAAATTGAGTCTTGTGTTTGCTTTGGGGGACTTACCTTGCATACGTCAACATCGGCCCGACATCCCTTCGTCACATGCAAAATGTAAAACCAAAGATATTATGCTTTAAATTAAACCGACGGAAATTATTAAAAACTAGCTGTTCTTGTGCGACTTCATCCGCATATGATTGTGAAAATTTTATTTTATTGTTTACATGTGTCAAATTATCAAATGCAAATGTCAAAATGACGACATGATGTCAAACCACGGTAACCTTGCTTCCTTAATGTTGGCAACTTATGGTCTCCCTTCCCACAGTAGGGTTTTTATCCAATATATTTACTCCCTTAGTTTAATGGCGTGAAAATATGTAGCCTAAAGCGTGACGTAAGTGTAAGGCTTTTGATTAAAAAAAGTAATGATTCAAAGATATGCTGTAATTGCTGACATCTTAGGCAACAAAGAAGTGTGTGTTTACGCTTTATTATAATAGTATAGATTCGTAAGTACCTGACAAAATAACCATCAATGATTAGAGTAACTGTTGTATGAATCTACATTTGTTTAGAAATCTATCATATCTCTCTACCCCTCTAGGTTTCGAGCGTTAATATTTTCATAGTTTCGCCAACTAATAAAAATACTAAATTATAGTACGTTACGAGTTTCATTTCGTCTAAAATTAATGTTTTTAATAGATAAATAAATACAGAGCATCGAAGTTTACGTGTGTTGCCCTACGCCTAGAAAAAATGCATTATTTCATGCACCTTAGTTATATCTCTTTAATGTGTACATTGATAACGCAAAATCTTTATCACACGTAAATCAAATATGTAGGGAATTTTTGAATAATTTACCCACTTCAATTTTAATCTAGTCCCTTTTCAATTCCGCGTATACGTAGAGCTTCACAATTCCCGGTAGATGTGGCGACAATGGACGCGGGAAACGGCATCAAGTCTATTGTTTACCCGACATGGACCAGCTTTAAAATACTATACTATGGCTATATATATGACTGTGGACTCATTTACGGGTAACATACTAACCAGAATCTAAGGCGGTAAAGTAAGTATGTTAAGCCAGCAACAGACGTTAAGTTCTAGTGGCCACTTTTAACAGTCGAACTGTTTTGACTATAAATGTACAGTTCGAATATATGCGGCCGAATATTGAAACGTTATTTGAAATGCTATAGCGCCTTAAATGATAAGGCCACGCACTCCAAATTACCTTACAAATTTCGACGACATAGTATAAGCGGTGCTTACAAAGTAACTAAATTTCGTATTTGGTCGGTCGGTCGTAAGAATCTATAGAATTTAAAATTGCTCGCGTCTGCCGGCGTGTAATCTATACTATTTTAATAAAGCGTTAACACACACTTGTTTGTTGAGTTGCCTAAGATGTCAGCAATCACAGCATATTTTTGAATAATTCTTTGTTTAATAAAAAGGTCTACACTTACGTCACGCTTTAGGCTATATATTTTCACGTTGTTAAACTTAGAGGGTAAATGTTTTGGATAAAAACCCTAATGTGGGAAAGAGGCAATAAGTTGCCACAACATCAAGGAAGCAAGGTTGTCATCATGTCATGTCATTTTGACATTTGTAATTGATGACAAATGTAAACAATAAAATGAAATTTTCATAATTTCATGCGGATGAAGTCGCACGGGAACAGCTAGTTAAAACATACAGCCGATATTACTCACTGATAATATAACTTTTTATTGGTGAAAGAATTGTTGTAATCGGGAGAGTAGTTTTTGAGTTGATTCAATATATACAAAAATACAAATCTTTCCTCTTTATAACAATGTATTTTTGTACTAATGTTATATCTTAGAAGCCTACGTTATTACATTTCCATACACTACACAAACGCATCCCCTTTATTGAACAATTCATATCACGCACTCGTCAAACGTATACAGAATACATACATTAAATCAGTTCCAGCGACGCGACTACAAACAACGTATTCGTAAGTACCATCTCAGACTTGATGAGCGTTACAGACTCGTTAAAGGCACGAATTAATGAGACTTGTTATTAATTATGTCATAGATACTTGGAATACTCTACAATATATCTGAACTATTATAATATACCGTAGGGTTGTAACAGAGCCCATTTCAACGGAATCCGATGCGGATGCGGACGCGAAGGGCTTCACGTCTGCGGAAGCGGAGGTCAATAATAAAAATTAATTGCTATTTATTAAAGAAATAAAAACTAAAACTACGTTAATTCCAAATACAGATTGGTACATAATTACAAGATACAGTTTATTATGCAAATATAATGTATAACAATTATAGTTAGGGGACATATCACGCCCGCGCGAGGCTCCTAAACAATACCTAATCGCGCCAGTCGCGTTAAACACGTACATTAACCTCCGTTATAACTCCGCATAAGAAATAACGGAAGCGGAATCGGATGCGGTGTTATCATCTCTTGCGGTAGTTCCGCACTTGCGGATGCGGATACGGTGTTCCGTTACAACCCTAATATACTGCTTCTTTTAAGTAGATAATTACTGCCACATTTAATATATTAAGTTTATATGAAAGATAGTGTAAGATTTTCCATATCGTGTTTTTATTGTCAACTTTCGTTCTGTAAAATTTTTGTATTAAACACTAGGTCTCGCCCGTGACGCCGTCGGCGTGG
This sequence comes from Papilio polytes, assembly GCF_000836215.1. Taxonomy (NCBI): domain Eukaryota; kingdom Metazoa; phylum Arthropoda; class Insecta; order Lepidoptera; family Papilionidae; genus Papilio; species Papilio polytes. Next base: position 2,378,088 of record NW_013525805.1, read on the forward strand.
AATTAAAACACAAAGGTAGGAGGTATCCTATATGTTCTTCCAGACTATGCACTACATCTATGCCAAATTTCATCCAGATCCGTTCAGCAGTTAAGGCTACAAACTCCATCGATCCATCCATCTACACTTTCACATTTATAATAATACTAGCTTTCGCCTGCGCCTCTGTCCAGGTGAAATTTTAAAAAAAGCCGTTTAGGCTACAAACTGTAACAGACATCCATCCATCCATCTATCCATCTAAACTTTCACATTTAACTATAGTATTAGTAAAATAAGATTAAATAAGAAGTAAGAAGTAGATTGCCGGTACTGTTTCATAAAATATCGCAAACTGTCAGTTGAACTGTACAATCAAAGGTCCGTTAAAACTGTCAGAGTATCTGTGAGCGTGAATATTTTCTTGCTAACCTATTAATCCGAATATGTTACACCCTGTATCACATATTCTACAGTCCCTATTATCCGACCGCAAAATTAATTCCGATACGAATCACGAATTCAAACAATAAGAGCGATGACAAACCGGGAATACCTTCAGATCTCATCTCTAAATATTCCGATGAAATCTTAATCCATCCGACAACCACCCCCGGCCGCCCCGCGCCGCCGGTCTACCCTT
>NW_013525805.1:2378770-2385153 GCF_000836215.1 Papilio polytes
TAGTTACTCATAAACGAGGTTTAGGCTAAGCGCCATCTGCGCTCGGCCACCTCAAGCCCGGTGAATCTGTAAATGTAAGTGGCCATTCAGTCACAAAAAAAAAATCTGCGCGCGATTATTTTAATTTACGACATATTAATTTTTCAGTTGATTTTAGAAAATCTTTTAATGAAATATAAAAAAAAGTGTTTTTGTAAAATTAAAGCAGTTAGTAAAGTTATGCGTAAAAAAATTTAAGCCAAAAGTATTTAAGGATTAGAAGTTATAGCAACAATTTAGTAGTTTATCTGAAAACATTTTGGAGTTCAATTGGATTTGTATAGCAGATAAAATATGCCAGGTATGCATGGCTACTTACCTAGTGGAAAAGGAGGTTAATAACGCAGTTGTAAGTCAGTGGCAGACATCTCATAGAATTAATGTAATGGCCGCCTTCTCTTAAAGTGATTCTGAGTGCCCAAAGCTATGGGGCGGGTGAATGATAAATGCTATGCAAGATTCTAATAGTTTCGCAAAGTAATACAGCTATTTTGAATATTAAGAATCTATTAACACGTTAGTAGTTTTAGGTTACACTAGCTTTCGCCTGCGACTCCGTCCGCGTCGACTTAAAAAAAGAAACGTAAGTAGCCTATGTGTTCTTCCAGACTATGTTTTTACATCTATGTCAAATTTTATCGAGATCCGTTCAGCCGTTTAGACTGCAAACTCTAACAAACATCCATCCAAACTTTCGCATTTATTATATTAGTAAGATGTAACTGGCTTTTAGAAATTTAACTTTCGTTAAGAGTCTCCATACTACGATACGGCTTTTGGGTCCCAATATAACAGAACTCTATCTTGCATTTAATTTCGTTTAAAATAATTTGGTGGCACAAGAAAAGAAATCTCAAGTAATATTGAAACATTAATCCGAAATGTACATTCAACAAGTAGCCTTTGTTCTCTCATAAAACCTCCCCTTCAAGGAAAATAATCAACCCTTCCTTGCTCAAAACTCGTCGTCAAGAATTTATTGCACGGCTATAAATATTAAAAAGTTGAGCGCATAAATCTTTGAGTTTTATTAATAAAACGAAGCGAAGAGGTAAGTTAGAGACGTCACTTGCGAAAGCAATATGCTTGGAGTATACCTTCGTCATGTATAATTTATTGAAGTAGCCCATGATATTTAAAATGGCATTACTGTTATCATACTAATGTTATAAATGCGAAAGTTTACATGGATGGATATTTGTTAGAGTTTGTAGCCTAAACTGCTGAACGAATCTCAATGAAATTTGGCATACGTATACAGGATAGACTGGAAGAACACATAGGCTACTTACTTTTGTTTTTTTTTAAATTCTACACGGACGGAGTCGCAAGCGAAAAAAAATAGCCTATGTTACTCACCAAAAACATAGCTTTTTAATAGAGAAAATATGTTTTGAAATGTTTGAAATCGGCCCCGTTGTTTTTGAGTTATTTTAATACATACAAAAATACAAAGTTTTCCTCTTTATAATATTAGTATAGATAGATTGTAAAGAAAAAAGATTTGTTTTTTTGTATGTATTAAAATAACAAAAAAACTACTGAGCCGATATCAAATATTCTTTAACCACTAAAAGCTACGTTATCCGTGAGTAACACCGGATATATCTTTACTTATTTTTTAATATCACGCGGACAAAGTCTCGAGCAACGGCTAGTTAATGATCAATTCATTAATGAACGTCAGTTAAAGCCTTAAAGTTTACACTTATGTCCAACCAGAGACGTCGGACAAAAGACATTTTACCAAAAAATGAATCGTTACAACTCACCGAATCAAAATACTTTCTTGATTATTAATAAAATTCCACACAATTCATAAACCTTTAAAAAAAGCGATGTTATTTTCAATAAGTTCCCAAATATCAATCCCCAAAGGATTACGCACAGTTAGGGAGACGGTTAATAATAGCGGGAAGCGGTGAGCGGGTATTCAAACAAAAATTCAATCTCGAAATGATTGGCGCACCACAAAAGACACCATTAGCGGACAAACTTCGCGGGTGGTAGCGAATTACCTAAAAGTCTACCCAGTCTCTATGGAAATCAGACGATGGCGAGTTTTGATTAATTAGCGCTATTCTTTCCTCGTGGCGGCGACAGGAAGCGACGCCATTAATCCCTCCAAAACAATATGGCGCGTTCATTTTATATTAGGACATATCCGGTTGCCGTCTTGTGGGATCGACTTGCCTTTGCAAGTTGAAAGTAATATTTCATCCTTTAATTACATTTTCATAATTATTATTTACATAATTCATTTAAATAGAGCATTTTGTATTTATTAAAAAGTTAGCAATATTTAAAATAAGCTATTCTGAATAATGAGGAAAAATGTTTTTAAAAAGCTACACTAACTTACAAAATGTTTTGTTACAATTATTCTTCGTTCAAAGCAATTGTTGGTAAAAAATAAATTCTTATTTTATTCTAACAATTTACATAAAATTAAGATTCTTAATAAATTCTTGGGCAATAGAATGGTACGAAAGAAGCTACTAATTTGAGTTTTATTTGTTTCAAATGGAGGGGAAGGCGATGTCTCGATTGCCTCAGACTTTGACGTCGAGACGTTTTCGAAATGTCCAATTAATTCTCGTCAGTTTTGACGAGAATCATTATAAAATTAATTCAAATGATAATTGATTAGGAGTTTGTAAATATAATATGGCCTTATTCTCTCCAATACAACTGTAAATAATATCGCAAATATTTACCTAACCTAACCTAAAAAAAAAAAACATTTCTTACTATTTAGAAAGTAAAATAAATCTGTACAATGGTAAAACCTGACACTTCGTCTACCACATAATTACAATACGATGCAATAACTCGCATTTGTCGAATGTAATTATCGGTTGGAGGACGAAACCGTCGTAAAACGTCATAGGGTGAAACGCCGTCCCTCAGTATCGTAATAGTATTAGCACGTAACCTCACATTACACGGAATGGGGTGACTTTTAGGACATCACTCGACAAGTCACATATTAATATTTAAATTGTGACAATTTATTTTGAAGCAAACTAAATTCTATATTACTGAAGTCAGGAGTTTTTTTGAGCAGATGTTCCGCCTGAAATATGCGGCGTTGTATATATCTATATGTATACCAATACTAGCTTTCGCCCGCGACTGCTACCGTGTGCGTGGTATTAAAAAAACAAAAGCAAGTAGCCTATATGTTCTTCCAGACTACGCTCTACATCTATGCCAAATTTCAGCCAGATCCGTTCAGCCATTTAGGCTACAAACTGTATCAAACATCCATCCATCCATCCATCTAAACTTTCGCATTTATAATATTAGTAAGATTATAAAGAGGAATAATTTGTATTTTTGTATATATTGAAATAAGTCAAAAACCTAGGTGTATTTTAAAAATTCATTCACTATTAAAAAAACTACGCTATCACTGAGTAACATAGGCTATGTTTTTTACTATTTTTTAATTTCACGCTGACGAAGTCCCGAGCAACAGCTAGTTTAAATAGAATGTTACATGTACATACGAGTAACACGGCGTGTAACTATTCATGTCAAAAGTTTTATTTATTCTTTTTCTAGAACTCCATAAGGGAAAATCGTGCAACTATAAGAGTAGATATTTAAAAGAGGGTAACAAACGTATTAAAAATACATCCCAATTTTAGGGGACAGTTTGTTCGCTAAATGTCACAGAAGTGATTCGCGCCACAAAATTGTTACCGATTAGTAACGCTAGAAGTTGACAAAATGCCAAGCTGTCGACGTATTATTTGTAAGAATGTTTACTTTACCATGAGTTTACATTGTCAAAATACTTGTACAAAATAACATTTTTTTCTCAATCTCTCCCTCTTTCGTAGCCGAATGGTAAAAGAATTTTTTAAATCGGTACAGTAGCTTTTAAATTTATATGTTACAACTTTCTCTTAGGTATAGATCAGTTAAAAAAATAATAAAAAAAACACATAGCCTATGTTAATCACTAATAATGGTAAAGTAGCTTTTCATTAAAAAAGATTTTTTAAAATTGCCCCAGTAGTTTTTGAGTTTACTCATGGCATGCAAAAATACAATTTTCTTGAAATAGTTATGGATGTAATATATGTTTCTATAAAAAGATTTTCTATAAAAGACATAAAAATAGTAAAGTATAACAATATCCCCTCAAAATGAGTGTCACTAACAAATATGATAACATTGTCTATGAAATACAATAACAAACAAGACATCTGCATGAATATCATGTTACGGTGTCAGGAACATCGACCCTGCGTTGTTCTGTCATACAACTGATAAAGATTTTATTCAAAAATAGGGGGAAGAATAGACATAGATTCTGTCATTTAATGTTAAACTGCAGAATTTAATTACCAATGTTAAATGTTTAGACAAACCTTCAAGCTACTACATAACCTAAAAAACTATTCAGGACATCATCTACGTGGCTATGTCTTACTCAAATAGGTCGACACACGAGGTTATGTACCTCATTGTTTTAGCTTCATTTTTATTGCTGACCAGTCTGCCATCAATATTACTTAGGAGTGGGAGAAACTATTAGCATAACAGTCATGTTTATATCCGAATGTCATAACACTTTTCTACGTTTGTGTCCGTTCAGTAGAGGTCACAAGAGGTGGTCACTTGTAGACGATTCCACTTGACCAATCAATTGATATATGAAAATTGAATATCAATCCAAAGTCTATTCTTCCAGAGAGTTTAAAAATAACTAACTATATCGGGGTTTGTACCAAATAGTTATAGTTAGAAACGCTCTAGCGTTTTCTAAACAAAAAGTTAGTAACTAATTTGAAGTGTTATTATTTCCAATTTTTAAGTAATCACTTAAAATAAATAAAACGCAAACCAACAAAAGAATGTGTTGGAGACACTCGAGAAAATGGGGAAAAAATTAAAAAGTAATAAAAATACAAATGAGCCGCTTTCAATCATCCCTGACAGCGCGGGGGAGGTGCCGCGGGGGACGACGTCACATGAGATTAAAAAGTTTGACGAGCTCTCCCACGGAAATTAGCATATTCCTCCTGTGCTTCATTAACATACCGCCTATTCTAATTTAAATCATTCGTACGGTATTTGTCAAAAAATTCAGACTGAAATCTTACTTATGTTATAAACGCGAAAGTGTGTATTGATGGATGGATGTTTATATGTCTGTAGCCTGAACGGTTTAATCGATCTAGATGAAATTTGGTACAGATGTAGAGGTTAGTTTGGAAGAACACATAGGGTACTTACTTTTATCTGTTTTAATTCGACGCGGACAGAGTCGCGGACGAAAGCTGGTATTGCTTTAAACAATTTTAAGGCTCTTTGTACACAAAGCAACGCAAAGCTATATATGGTTTACGTCATACAATGTCAAATGTCTCCGTTACGTAATTATGTACGAACCTCTATGAGATTGAATTGCGTAAATCGCTCGGAGACTAAAATCGCGTCTTCTTGTGTACAGAGGGTCTTACATTACTACTATCAACAGATTCATGTTTTTGGTTTATGTAAATCATGTTTTATTTGACGACAAACGCCCGCGATCGAAACCATAGACACCGATCAGTTTTTAATTGTAATCATTTATAGGGACAACAATAGTTCTGCCTACTTTTATTCTTTATACAATTTCACGAGAAATATCTAACGTAAAAAACTAAAAAACGGAAATATCACAGCTGCAGCTAAAATTTAATTGCGCGTCCCTTTTCCACTGGTAAATTCAATAAACGAACGCCGCATTGTAATCTATTTATAGGAAACTGACAGATCTATCTAGATTCGTAATATTCATAAAATGGGTATCACACCTTTTAAATCAAACTTCATACTAATATTATAAATGTGAAAGTTTAGATAGCTGGATGGATGGATGTTTGTTAGAGTTTGTAGCCTAAACTGCTGGACGGATCTCAATGACATTTGGCATACATGTAGACGATAGTCTGGAAGAACACATAGGCTACTTGATTTGGTTTATTTAGTACCACGCGGACGGAGTCGCTGGCGAAAGCTAGTTTATGATAAAGCTATCATTAGTGAAGCTGGTTAGCGCCTATTCTTCACAATACGAACTAATTCGTGTTTAAAAACTCCTATTTTGTGTTAAAAACACTTTTCATAATGAATTTTAACTGTGTCTTTTATGTTCGTTCTTTTGCAATTTTCGTAAAAAATTAAAAAAACATAAGTTTCAAGATATATTAGTGATGTATTTATTTTAGTATATAAAATCTGACCAGCCCATCTACATAACCTGTTTACATACATAAGGCGACGACACACTGAGCGGTTTAAGAAATTTTTAGAAAAAATTAGATTATAAAGAACCATAGGTT
>NW_013525805.1:2385483-2399902 GCF_000836215.1 Papilio polytes
TCATGTTTAAAAACTCCTATTTTGTGTTAAAAATAACACTTTTCAAACTTAATTTTAACTGTGTCTTTTATGTTCGTTGTTTTGCGCTATTTTCGTAAAAAAATAAAAAGCGACACATAAGTTTCAAGATATAATAATGATGTATGTATTTTAGTACATAAAATCTGACCAGCCCATCTACATAACCTGTTTACATACATAAGAATATTACCCTAAGGCGATGACACACTGAGCGCTTTAAGAAATTTTTAGAAAAAATTAGGTTATAAAGAACCATAAGTTTGTCTTCTAGACTCGTACAAATCCACCCAATAATTGGTGTACCTACTGTAAATGTCAATTAAAATTTGCATTGGAATAATTCTCAAAAAAAATATTCAAACTCGTTTTGAAAAGTGCGCACTTCGAGTTTTAACAAGTTTTGAATTTACAACAATAGTTTATAAGTCTGTACGTTTACATCAGTAAAATTATCAAAAATATACACATTGTGAATTATAATTTACTAAATTAAAGTGATAATAATTAATACATACCGTATCTTTACAAGCGCGAATCTTCGATATAAAGTCCGGCTAACGCCACATCATGAACACGTCTTTCTCCCTCCGAAGTTGGTTTTGGACTGAATAAGAACGAGGTTGTTGCCGCCCTCCCAACGCGATGGGCGGGGCGTGCGCTGGGCGTGGCCGGAGGCAGCAAATCGCCTTTAGATTTACACTTCTTTTGCTCCCAAGATGCTGCGGGTAGCCGAGATTAACAAAGCCTCAAGTGAAGTCGTCATTCCTGGTACTTATTTGGTATTTAGATATGTCTATCAACTGTAGGGTGACCAATTCTCAACGGTGCAGGGTCCAAAAGTTTTAAACATCAATATCTTTCTAAAGTACTCTTTTTGTAATGTTAATCTAAACGTTAACAATGTTATGTATTGTTGAGGTTTACATTCAATAAATCTTAAAAAAAAAGTCTCTATAAGATTAAAATGTCACATGACCAAATTATGCAGAATAGTTCATCATCATCTTCACGTCCTATTCTTACTTTAAGTCGACGCACCAGGTTTTTATCCTCTTGATTAATCTATCTTCTATTACCCTGTCTTCCTTCTTAAACAACTCACCTTTCACGCAATCTATCCATCTCTTTCTAAGTCTACCTCTGCCGGTGTACCTCCACACTCATAAAGTTTTTGTTACTTGTGGTATATCCCTCATGACATGCCCATACCATGCCAATCTTTTACTCCCTTATGTCTCTACCATGTTGGCTACTTCCAGACTTCCTATGTATCCTGTGACATCAACAATTTTAACATTTGAAAAGACATTAGAACGTAAATATTTTAACTTGTAGCACCAATGGTAAATAAATTAGGAAATATGTAGGAAAAAGATAAGTAAGGTTAGCATGGTATAGGCATGTTATGAGGAGGGAAGGATCCCATGTGACAAAAGGAAATATGAGTGTGGAGGAGTGGGGATAGGCTTAGGAAGAGATGGATGGACTGCGTGAAAGGTGACTTGAAAAAGAAAGCATGGCATATTGAGGACATATGTAAACCTGGTTCTCCGACTTTACTGGAGTAGAATAAAGATTGGAGGATGGTAATAATGACGCGAGGTTTAAGAATATTTTCTGTACTGGTGTTACGTTTCAACTGTTTTAATGCAACAGACATTAAATATTTTTGTGCACATTTTAGGTACTATCTCAGGTCACAGAAAACAATGGGTTATTCCGTCATTATCCACGTCCTCAGCAAAAATCGTTAATTCGTCTTATTACCTTTAATAACCTTGACTGTAATCCTATAACACTGCGGGGAAAATGCATTAGGACTAAAACCCGCTATATATCTTCAGTTTAGTAACAATACAGTCAAACTGCATAAATAAAAGTGAAAAAGTGTAGGCAAAATTTAAACTGTACATTTTGACTATGCGAAAACTAAAGGCGCTTGGAACACAATACATTAACATTCAAAAACAAGAAACACATCGCAAAAACTATTATCCTGCTATAATCGGATAATAATATGAAAAGGTTATTTATGTAGAGAATAAAGGTTGTTATACTAAACACCAGTCAATATGAGGTGTAAGTGCCCTGCCGTGTTAGTGTTATCAACAAGAGAATATCAGTTGCCGTTCTTAAAGTTGAAAATTGTACAATAAATATATAAATTGATTCAGTATACTGTAATGCCTAGAGATCCACATAATTTATAAACGATGTTAGCTATTCATAAAAAATTGGACCACATTGGTTTACACTTACTAGCTATTGCTCTCGACTTTGACTGCGTGATATAAAAATAATAAAAAATAGTCATATTACTACTGAGTAACATGACTATTTTTTATCACTGGATAACACATATTTTTAATGGTACATTTTTTAAAATAATTTTTGAAATCGGCCTAGTAGTTTTAACTTATTACAATACAAATATACAAATCTTTTTTTTTTCATGACACTAGTATATACTTATACTTGGGAATTGATTATTGGTCTTTTTTATCGCTCAATCTCTGAAATATGTCTTACACATTTTACAAAACTGCAATAAATTCTATGAAATACAGTTATATAAATTTTAATATTGCAGTTATCTTTAATTTCAATAATTCGTGAGAAATATAAACATAATATTCTAATTTTTTGTTTTTTAAATCAATTTACTATTCATGTTTTGCTTTTCAACAAAATTCATTTTCATTATTATCCAAAATATGGGTCATCAGAGCCATCTGTTGGTTACATCACAATAGACAAATATTATAGGAGCGAAAATTATGGTTTCGATGTTTCCTATACTTTCGTACAGTCTCTGAATTAGAACGCGTCCAATCAATAGTCATCGCAGAGTTTAAGCAGATGGCGGCACTTAACACACGCAGGGCGTTATCAAGTGTTATACGTTTTAGTCAAACTAGCCGAAAAATTGGTTTATTAAAGCCGTGGGTAACATTTATCATAATCTTGTTATATTTAAAATTTCTTCTACAAAAGTTGTAGAGTTTCTATACTTTTAATATTAAATTCGAAATCAAGGAATTTGTTTTGACTTCATACAGCTTTGTGGCGTACGTCTAAAAATGGGGACATCTTTTACCGCCATCTTGCGTCGCTTCTGTCAAATGCGGTCATTTTTCGTAAAGTAATTTTGTCTCGGCGTTTTGCATGAAGCAAACATTGAAAAACTTGCAAGTTATACGATAGTATTCGTAATTTTATTGGCAACTTCATGAAAATGTACAAGTTAATAATGTGGCGGAAAATTTAAGTGAAAATAACAAAATCGAGTCTAAAAAAATGCCTACTCCAAGTTGGGCGTACGTGACAATAGAAATGTCGTAGACGTCGATCGATTGCAAATGTGAAAAAAGATTAAATGTAAATATATTCGAACTGCAGGAGAAAGTTTACCCCATAACTGTAATGTTTTGATTTGTGTGGGAACAATAACAAGGATCTACAATGTCTGATATGAAGCAAGTGAAAGTTGATAATTGGGGAGTATATTTCCTTCAACGATTGAAGCATTTCTTCAACCGGACTGATTATTGTGACTTAACACTGCAGTTCCAAGACAATGCTCAACTAAAGGTACATAGACTAGTACTTAATGCTTGCACTGAATATTTCGAACTGCTTGAAAGAACTTGCGAGATGTACGAGGATTGTTTGGTTATGCCGGATGACTTGCAAGCAGACGTCGTTGTACCTATAGTCAACTTCATGTACACCGGCCAGCTCGGTTTCAAGCCAGAATTGTTGGAAAGACTATATCAAACTGCACAGGTAATGAATATGCCTGTCCTAACTAAACTATTAGATGCTCACAGAAATCAAATGCAACGAACAGGTCAAGATTATCAGAATTTAAGATCATATTCTAAATCATTTGAGGCTCCTAAACAATCAAAATCACCAGCAGTGGCCTCAACTAGTTATATGAGCACAAAGCGTTCATACAGTAAAGCATTTGATAATACATTTCCTACAAAAGTTAAGAAACAAACTGTTGAAAAGAATTCCCTCAAGTCTGATAACTTGTCAAATGAACTTACACAATCTATAGATTCTGTAAAGAAAAGGCCTTCAACTTTTGAGTCTCGACCAACAAGGTATGAAATACCAGAAGAATTAGATGGTGATAATATATTTGACAACTCATTTACAAGTATATCTTATGAGTCAACACCATTGATGGTGCATCCTGAGACTGTGAAACGTTACTCATCTAAAAAAACTAACATCTTTGATGAGACTTCTAGTGCTAAAAGATTGCTCCATGCCACATCTACGTTAGACATTGTAGAATGTAAAAAACTTTCATCAAATGAAAACATTTTTGATGATGTCTCCGAAAATATTACAGATGATGCATTCTCATCCAGTATTCATAAAAAACAACAAAAGGACTCAAGTCAACTTTTTGATCTAATTTTGGATAATGATAATACAAAAGCAACAATAGAAATAAAAGACAGTGATACAACTAAGAAGCCAAAAATGGATCATGCAAAAATAATAAGTGATGTTCTCAAGAAATATCCACATTTGGTTAAGAGTAATAAAAATATTAAGTTAAGAGTATTGGATGCTCCTATTAAAAGTAAAAAATCCAAATATACAAATTCTTACCAAGAAGAAAAAGATATAAAAACAAAAAGTGACCATGATTGGACACTTGACATTGATGTGCTTGATTCAAAAGGTGCTGCAAAGCTAATCGCGATGGGAGTTAACAATATCAGTGGACCATGGATATGTCTCATCTGTGGTACACCTGGACGGGCCTTGCATTTCAGCTCCTATTATAAATTCCGAAGACATTTAGTAGAAGTACACAATGAAAAACCAGTGGTGAATATGTGTGAATATTGTGGATTGAAGTCACATAAAAGAAATTACCTTTTGCATCATGTATACACCAAGCATGGAGTGCCCCCGCCCTCACCTTACAGTTTCCCAAAATGTAACCAATGCAGTTACATTGCTTTATCTGAATCACTACTTGCAAAGCACAAATCAACACAACATGATGATAGCAAAAACTTTACTTGTAATGTTTGTGCTGCCACATTCACTTCTTCAACGCGGCTGCTTACACATATTCAAATGACAGGACACAAGTACAGTGCCGATAGAAAGTCTACATTGCATTGTATTTACTGTTTTAAAACATTCTCACGGGAAACAAATCTCTACAACCATTTAAGATTCAATCATAAAAAATCTGCACAAATGGATAAAATTATTGAGGAATCTGATGATGAAAAAGAGTTCAAAACGGCAGCAAGTGGAAAGTCTGATAAAACTAAAAATATATCTCTTACTTTTACAAATGAATATGAAAATATAGATGTCAAGTATCAAATTCAACAGAAACCAGATGGTAATATTCAAGTGCTTTCAAAATTACCACAGTCTCCTGGTTCATCAAAACATAAGATATTAAATCCTTCCTTTAATTCACCCACTAAATTTGCACAAAAATCCGAAATATTAATAAGCAACAAAAATAAACCAGAGGTTTGTGAATTGAAACCTTCAAAAATCATTAATAAAGAAGATGAAATTGTTGTGATTAATGGAAATGAATATATTATTAAGGAGAATCATCTTATTCCAAGATCACAAAATGCCTCTGAAAATGAAGAATACATATTAAGCAATGTAGATACAGAACAAAGTGAAAACAATTCTATACCAACCACATCAATGGACTTCCCTCTGATTCATGACACCAATACTGAAGAATCTAAAATGATAATTAAGAAACCAAATTATGCAAATGAACCAATAGAAATTGTTGTTTCAAGTGAGGAACAATACAAAGCCTTGATGTCTTCGACTCATTCTATTATTTTTGAGGAACCAAATAAAACACTGACAGTTTTAACTGCCCCTCAAACTTCCACACTTGATGCGACTACTATTGATCTAGATAATACTCAATCAAACGATATGATGATAATTCAAGAAAATTATCCATTAAATGTATCTGAAACTGTTTCTCCAGATAATAATAATATTGTTGTGGTATACAGCCACCAAATGGAGGATCCAAGTAAACAATTCCAATATATACCATCTCAAGCTATTGAAGCACAATTCATACAATCATCACCGATGGTGTCTCATAACTATGGAACAGTGACTACGTCCACCCCAATTATGAGTGTCCATACATTAGAGACTAGTGTAAATGAGTCATGGCAGAAAAGCCTTAAAGATGGAGAAACTGTCCCAATTCAGTTAGAGCTGCAACAACAGATGGATATAAGTGATTCAAATGAACAGCAATTGATTGGAGACCCACAAAATTCATCAGATGTCCAAAGTCCTCAAGATATTCCATCCTCAGCAGACTCTTCAGTTGTTACAACAAACTTAAACACTATCGAAGAAACCACTACCCAGACATGCATAGAAAATACGAATAATACTGAAACAGTTTGTATGGAGGAAGTATTAATAAATGAAGTCCCAAGTATAACAGCCACAAATGTAGCTCCAACAGAGCCAAGTGAGCAACTGGTACATAAAGAAATACAAACTGAAAGTATAGATATTGTATGTTCAAACCAATCAGATGTACCAGAAAGTACTGTTAAAGTAAGTAACGGACAATTAAATGTAGTTGCAGATAAAAGTAATGAAAACATAATTGTTTTGCAAGAAAAGGTGGAAGATATTGATATAAATAGTGAAGTTAATACAACAGTTGCTCAAGGTGCATCAGTTATTCAACAAGTAATTACTGAAGATGCTGAAATGAATAGTGACTCCAATATAGTTGAGGTTTCAACAAACGACACAGAAATCACGCAACCAAAAGATAAAGAACTGCCTGATCTCTCAGCCGAGTGGATTGCAGTTGACAAAGAAAAGTTAATAGCAGACACTGTTGACACTAATGACACAGGAGGTTCTGCATACATAGAAGAATCAATTGAAAATATTCAACAAGAAATGGCCAAACAATTAGAAGCTATTACAACCGAAAACAATACAATGCAATACAATGAACCACTGTCTACACCTAGCACAAATGACCCAAAATTACAACATGAATCAGTTATAAAAGAACTAGATACTGAAAAAGATTCTTCGAATTTAGATTTAGATGATAGTGAAATTGCTACAGAAGAAACAGACACAAAAGAGGTTTCACAAACCAAAGACGAAGAAATCCCAGCTTCATTATCAACATCCGTAGAATCCGAATCTGCTATCAGTGAGGGATCACCAAATACTACAGATAATGCAGAAACTACTAGTGAAAACATTCAAGACAATGTAGTGAACGAAACTGAGCCTGTAATTAATACTGGAGATGTAACTGACACCACAGATGTCCTATCACCTGAAAGCAAAGAGGTAGTGGTCAATGACGACACAGAAGATAAAATTGAAGAAAAAGGTTCAGTAGAAGAAAATCATACAAAGCCACAAGAACGGTCAGTTATCTCATTAAATAATAAAGCAAGGGAAAAAATAAACACAATACTAAATGATTGGGATGATGTTGATGATCAAGATGATGAAAAAGATGATTTGATGAAAGAAAATGAATCCATTGTAGTGAAGAACAATGATGATATTGTGCAGGAAGTAGAAAAGGTATCAGACATCAAAACTGAGCAAGAATCAACTGAAACAGTTAAAATTGAAGTAATCAGTAATGACAAAATAAAAAGCATTGTCAGTGATTGGGATGACGATGAAGAGGAAGAAGAAAGTAAATGCAAATAACAAATGAAACTCTTTTATGTGTATGAATATTATAAATGTAAAACTTCATTATGGTATTAACAGATAGTGTTGTCCCATTCCCTTTGAGTAGAAGAAATACAGTATTTTATTATATTTGGAATACAGATCAGAAATAACTTGGCATGTTTTATATTATATGGAAGTTCTAACATGTTTGTAATCAAAACAGTTTTATTATCATACAATGTTTGTTGTTTTAGCTTATATTGCATTATGATATACATTTTATTAAATAGATTGAGTGAAATTAAATCTTATAAATGTTTAACAATAATTAATTGTACATCTAGACATTGTAGTGTTTGCCGGAATAGTAATTTGGTGTTTGCATTTATTGGGAAAAAATGTAAACATTCGTTAGCTCCTTAATCATATAATTTTAAGAAATTAGTTTACTATATGTAAATGACTAAAATGTAATCTTTTCAGTCTTCAATATTTATGAAACCATGTCAAAAATAGCTTTTGCTATATTTACTTATTGTTCTCAACAAAAAATTGCTATATTTAAGTACCATTGTAATCAATTCTGTTTTTTTAAGCATAAGAATCTAAGTTATATGGATATATTTAAAAATAGAATAGAGCTACATATTTCTATTGTATCACAAAAGTGGTTTAAATCAATTATATAGTAGCATAAGTGATAGCAATAAATAAATTTTACAAGAAATGTTTCTTTATTTACTAATTTTCAAATAAGCATTAGCTGTTAAGTGATCACCCTTAGCAGTAGCTAAGAGGGCTTTGTGGCACAATGCCCTATCTTAAAAATACCAAAATCTCAGATTTTACACCTAAATTATCTGAGAGAAAGAAAAATAAATGTAGGTACATGGACCTAAACTTTTTTTTAGTATTACTTTGTGTAAGAAATGGACACTGATACAGATTTTTCAAAGAAATGAAACAAAATGCTTATAAAAAATACTGTTTAATTGATTTTATACATTAATAACAAACTGCCAGCACATTTCACCTATTGATATATTGTGTGTTTTTAATATTACAAATAGTTCTTATTAGAAATTCAACCATATTTAAAAATCTAACATCAAAATTTGTAAAAGAAAACTACAAGTTAAGAAATCAATAACCCACAGCCTTTTTCAATCAGGTAGCAAGTTATTTTAACATATCCATTGTAAAACTAAAATGAATTCAATAAATGCAATTAAATGATAAATCACATCTACACAAAAATAACATTAATAGAATCATTGTCTAGAAACATGTTTAGAAAATGACAAAGGTACAAATAAATAATTAGGCGAAGATTCAAAGTATTAAGATTTAAATAAATAACATATTTGAAAATATGTTTTTAGGAATGAATATAGCCTTATAATATTAAATTTCTTTTAGATTATACAAAAATAACCAGCAATTACTTGAAATTCCGCATTTTATTTCAACTAAGCATTGTTATATATTGTATACAATATTTGGAAATTGCTATATCAATTTGCACTATAAAATGCTAAATTTTCTTCTAGCATATACTTTAGATATAAAATATTGCAAAACAACTGTGATCCTACTGTAGGCTGTAGTTGGTGATCTAGACTAGTCTACAGAGCGGCTACCTCCTCTTTAGCAATGCCCAAGGCTGCTACAATAACTACACCTATGTGGTTCGAGATTACTATTGTAGAACTTCACTTGGAAGAGTCTAAGAATGGAATGAAACCTCTTAGACTGCGGTCAAAAAACTTCCGACTCACAGGACATAGAGGTCTAAAATCTAGATTTATACAGATATTTTTATCTGATGTTTTGAATGTCTATGTTAATAGACAATTTAGCCTACTCCCTGTTCCACTGTCCGGTTTGCCGCAAGTTTCATGACCACAGCCTTATGGTCAGATGAAGAAATCAATCATATTTGCAAAGGTCCTGTTAATACAGATGGAGTGAAAATAATCATTATATTTACAAAATAAGTTACAATATTTACATTTAACTTTTGAAAAAAGACTTTCATGTTCTATTTGAGTGTTGCCCTAATCGGAGATAGAAATTAATACATATTTCACCATGTATGCAAGAAGCACAAAGCCGACAATCACAAAGAGGTTGGTTAAAATGTAGTACATGTTGGATTGTTGTTCTGTTGTCACTTCTCTGTTACTATTCATGTTAGAGTTGTTTGCTTTGAGCAAAGCTTCCTCCCTCTTTTTAATCAACTTCTCAATCTCTTCTACATATTCCGGAAATAGCTCACAGAACATTTTGTTTTTAATGTTAATATCGAGCGATTCAGCTGCCAAACATCGTTTTTGGTATTCCGACGTCTCTATAGATCCGAGAGTCGGAGTTTTCTCCAACATAAAACTAAGTAGCCCTGTCAATATGGTTGAGATTGACCATGCTGGATTCCATGTATCTGGATGGAAATCGGTTATGCTAAGGCATAAGCGTGTGTTTGTCTTAAATCTTCCATTAGGCGTAATCATATAAATCGATGGTGGTTTAAATGGAAATTCTCTGGGAAAGATAATTTTGCCGTGATAGTAACCTCCTTCATACGGACTTTTTTCGGGTCCCTTTACGACGTAATGCCATTCTAGAATATTAGAAGGCACAGGTTCCGCAGTAACATACGGTACAGGGTCATTTTTAAGCCTCAGATAGTCTTGCTTCAATCTGCTGGTAGCACCCGTCACCTTAGCTTTCGGCATCGTTTATCGACCAAGTAACTTCAAATACTAGTTGAAGTTAATATTCCGCATTAAACCAACTTATTCATTGTACAACTGTAGTATGTCCAAAATGATCTCTTGAATAAATTATCTTTTCACTAAAACAAATAATCGTTATAAAGAACAGGATACGTCATTACCAAAAGACTTGCGAACTTGCGATTCGCTCAAACTTCGAGTGCTTGACGTCAATGTCACACATAATATTGACATTTGTGTTTCGCCACGAAATCTCATTTAAAATAGAAATATAAATTATTAGCCAAAATAATTTCATTAATTTATCTAAAAACTTAAAATAAAATGAAGATGAAAAACAAAAATATTTAAAATGAATATTAAAATTTTTATCAGGTCCCCAAAAAAAAATTTAAGGAAATGCACTGACATAAAAGAATATTACATTTTATCTGTTTCTATTTCAACTTAAAGGAAATAATAAATGCTATTTAGATTTTTCATGTACCCTGGCGGAAAAGTCTATTTTCTATTTATTAATTAAATTATCGAAAACCGTTATAGTTATTTTTCTATAGACTATAGTCAATCGAAAAAATTCTCTGGACTCTCTCTATTTTAAAAAATATTCAAATAAAATCGACAGGTTATAATAACATTTAATACATAACAAAAAATACATAAGTCATGTTCCACAATTTATCAAAATACTTCTTATTTCGTTGTTCAATTGCTTGAGCGTGGCCTCGTCCGGGTTGTCTTGTTGTATCAGCTGGTCCCTTTGGCTTATTAGTTCATTTAATTTATCATTTATAGAGTTTTTAGAAGTATTTCTGTAACAAACAATTATTAGTATTGTATCCGGTAAAATATATGTTGGCTTTTTCTACTATTAGACGAAAGTATGAACATATAGTTTCCTATATGTTACGTCCTCTGTCGAATTAACGTAGGCAAAGCAAATGCGGTTGTCTATAGAAAAATGTCATTTTATAACAAAAGATCTTGTACAAAAAACAATTCCTCTAATACTTGAACTTTGATTAAAGTACATTTTTGAAAGTGTTTTACTAGCTGTTGCTCGCGAATTCGTCCGCATGTAATTAAAAATAAAGCCTATGTTACTCAGTGATAACATAGCTTTTTAATGGCGGTCAGAATTTTTGAAATCGACCCATTAGATTTTGAGTTATTTCAATACATACAAAAATACAAATATTTCTTTTTAATATTAGTATAGATTACTTCTTGATATTTTACTTACTTCATTTCCATGAACATATCTAATCCGTCGGGTCCCGGTAAACCTGTAAACAATTTTGGTTAATTTAAATATAATAAATTAAAAAAGATGGTAAAAAAAGCATAGTTTTATTTACTATCTATTAATACATCCTTAAAACATGAATGTAATGAACTGTATTTAAATTATTAGCCAATAAATGTCACTAAATCATATTTAAATGTTTATTTTGATAACAAAAGATATGTATAATTTTATAAAATATGTCTGTAAACTTGACAACTAACATAGCTTTTCAAAGTTACCAGTCTTTTGTAGCTATAAGATAGGAATGTCGAATGTCGTAGGAATGATTTTTAGTAGTAAATTTAATTTTAAAACATTAGTTTTAAAAAACATTAATTTTATTTAGATTTGGTACTAACTGATAGCTGAGTGTGACTCCAATGGCGGAGTGTGCGCCAACAGATCCGCGTAGAAATCGTCCTTTAACTTCTTAATATCAGTTTCATTGACGTCATCGCCTCTCATTTCATAATCATCGATTGTATCCAAACTGAAAATAAACACAATTTTAAAACATTCATTTTATTTTTAAAAATACTTTTTATATATAAAGTAATTATTTTTCAACTCTACACTAAAACAATCTAAGGATCTGTTTAGCAAAACATATTTTTTTATCGAAAATTAAATTGAACTTTATACCATTGCCGTAAGAGTTCATTTTACTTTGTACATCTAACAAGCTCAAAAGAAGTGCAAAATAAATTAAACATTATCCCAATTTAATACAGTTCAATTTACTCCGCTATCTGTTATAAGCAATCTGCACAAAAATAGCATAAACCTTACACCAATGTAATAAAGTTCAATTTACTTTACTCTGTTAGAAGCAGTCTGCACAAAACTAGTGCTGTCTCGCTCACCCGTCTGGATTCAAGCGGCTCTTCTCGCGGCGCAGCTGAGACAGCATGTGCCGGCGCGAGGACATCTTGGCGAGGTGCAGCTCGCGCACGGCGCGCCCCCACTGCTCCTTGAAGAACGCCTTCGACTGCACCGCGCTGTCCAGCTTCTCTTCTAGACAACGCTAAAAAAAGTAAAAAACGCTTGATAAAGAAAAGTATAAGAGCCTGTCCCACCACTGGCTGATAAAGGGTCAGATAGCTTAAAATTGACGTTTTGAGATAAGGTAAAAAATCCGATATTTCCATAACATCACGTTGGATTGTTATCAGACAATTTAAAATTTTGTGGGACAGATCTTTAGTGTTTATATTATAAAATTGGAGTGTCCGTATGTATATCGGAAAATATCCATATTTCGTGATGATGTATTTGCGTTGCTGATAATGAAAAGGAAATTAAAAAAATATCTGTCTTATTGTAGAAAATAGTAAAAAGCAAGTTAAAAACCTATAAAATTGTCTTGAGCCGGGTCAAATAACTAGACTGTCCATAGTGCATATTTTTTTACTATGTAATATATTTGTACTCACCAATTCTTGTATAAGACTTGCAGTCTGGTCCTTTGTTAAACCTGAATGTTTACTTTCTGCATCCTTCTCCATATTCTTCATATTATTCTGTAAAATATATGACAAATTATTTATTTAAAACAAGATTTTATTGGAGTGAAATAAATAAAAAAACAATATTTATTTGTTGCCGAGTACACGAGACAATTCCACGAGAATTAACATATCCAAGATAAAGACCTAGACTAGACGGTTAAATATTTCTATCACTAGCCATCGCTCGCGACTCCGTCTGCGGGGTATTAAAAAAAAACAAAAGCTCCCCTATGTGTATCAGACTATCTTCTATGTCTATGCCAAATTTCATAGACATTCTTTCAGCGTTCAACTTCTTACTTTGTAATATTAAACTGCTGTTACGCTACAAAATAACAAACATTCATCCATCTAAACTTTCGCATTTATAATATTAGTAAGACTTATCAAGATCCATCCAAGATCCATACATCCATCCAACTTTTGTATTAAGTTACCTTGAGTACTTCAATATTCTTCTCCAACGTCTGCACCTTCAGTTCCAACTCCTCGACCTTCATATCCTTCAGTTTGAGCTGATGATGCATGTCCTCTTCCATCTTCTGCGACGCTTCTCGCAACTCTTGGTATTTGGCTGTGTAATGTGCTTCTAGAGCTTTCTTAGCTTCCAGTAACTGTAAATGTTAATTTAGTTAAAATTGTTGCATTCTCAATAAATACAAAAGAAAAAATACTTTGCTTGGTTTTTAAAAAGTTTGGTCGTAAATATGATATAAAAATATCCAAACTTTTACAGTTACTCAAAAACTGCTAAATTTATCTTTTTGATATTTTCTCTTCATACATCTTTAAATTTAAAATTACATAATTGATTATTTTAAGGTATATTTAGCTTTAAGCATCCACAAAAGGTCACTAAATTAAAACTTTGTTTAACTTTCCTTGCTAAATATAAACAACTAGCTGTCGCCCGCGACTTCGTTCGCGTGATATTAAAAATAATAACAATCAGCCTATGTAGTAACATAACATAAACACATTGTCAGTAGACAACGCAGATTTTTATTGGTGAATAATTTTTTGAAATCGGTCTAGTAGTTTTTGAGTTAATCATTACAATCAAAGTTTTCCTCTTTATAACATTAGTATGATAAATATGATTCTTAAGTAAAACAAATACAATCCTATTTTTCCCAAGAACCCCCCCCCCC
>NW_013525805.1:2400356-2403298 GCF_000836215.1 Papilio polytes
GTCTTTTATCACTATACTGTGTGCGGAATTAAAAACTAAATTAATAGCTTACGTTATCATACTAATATTATAAATGCGAAAGTTTAGATGGATGGATGGATATTTGTTAGAGTTTGTAGCCTAAACGGCTATACGGATATCGATGAAATTTGGCATAGTCGTCGAGGATAGTCTGGAAGAACACATTTGATTTTCAGATTCAGTTTTGATTTTTTTAATTCCACGCGGAAGGAGTCGCGGGCGAAAGCTAAAGTAAATCAAATTTATGGAGTTACCTGACATTTATACAATTCTTGCTGTCTCTCTTTCCAGTCTTCTAATTCTTCGATAAACTTTTGCATTATAGCCTCCCTTTCCAATGCGGGTACGAATTGTTTTACCATATCTGTTAAAAATATAAAAATTATTCAATTTTACGAAAAATTACTTCTAGATATTCATTACGTTTAAATTTATTAAATCACACTAATATTATAAATGCGAAAGTTTAGATGGATATTTGTTAGAGTTTGTAGCCTAAACGGCTGAATGCATCTCGATGAAATTTGGCATAGATGTAGAAGATAGTCTGCAAGAACACATAGGCTACTCACTTTTTTTTTTCACTTTTTTTATTTCCACGCAAACGGAGTCGCGGGCGATAGCTAGTAGACAATTAAATTACCACAATAGCTTACCTTTTTCTGAATACATTTTATTTTCTTTATCTTTAATATCACTGGAATTATCAAAAGATACATTATTTTCAAACAAAATAGAACATTTAAAGATACAATCATTAAAAACATACCAATTATTTTGTTTATCGTCATTTTCATGTGTATCTCCGTCTCTTTCCATCATATGGCAGTGTATATCTGTCTCGTTCCCGCACTGAACTTGCACGTCCGTTGTGAACGGTTTCTGTTGGGACTTCTCCTGGCTGAGAGCGAGAGAATCGCACATCTTTCTTAATAATTCCGTTATTTCACTCGTTTGGAGGATATTCTCGCCATTCGCTGTTTTATATCTTAAATGTAGATATTATTATGTTATTTATAATAATGCTAGGTTTCGCCCGCGACTCCGTCCGTGTTGAATTAAAAAAATGTAGCCTAGGTGTTATTCCAGACTAGGGATTACAAACTCCAACAAACATCCATCTAAACTTTCGCATTTATAATATTATAGTACGATTCCATATTATAAATACGATTCCAAAATGGCTTAATATTAATGAAATTTAGCACAGATGTAGAACATAGTCAGGAAGAACACATAGACTACGTAAAAGTTTTTCTAAATTCTTCTCAGACGATGTCACAAGCAAAAGCTACAAAATTTATTAAATTCAAAAGTTAAAAATCAATAAATCCTTATTTTTTTGTTACTTTAAACACTTTGCTCTTTCAAAAAGGTATTAACAATATTATTTTAAAGCTATTACATTACAATATTTTATAGACTATTACATTCCGTAAAAATTTAGACCTATTAGAAAATCAATTTCTTTTAGCCATTATTATTTACTTCCGAAACACCATAAAATCTCATTATTCATATTTCCCCTTTTTAAATAACAAAAACAGCAATATACAAGTTTACAAAACGTTTTTACCAGTGGTAAAGACATTTAACATACCTAGCAGTGTTTCCCGCAGACTTGTTAGTGTACCCGACTCCGCCTACATCCGGGTCAATTTGTGTACAGCTGCCACTTCTGTACTCCAAATTATTCTCATAATTGCCTTCTTTACCTCGCTCTAATTGTGTTATACTGCGGGCTGATAGTATATTAGGTTTCTATAAAAAAGGGTAAAAAAAACAAATTTAATTGTTTGTATATAAACTCATAAATTACTAGACTGGATTTAAACATTATTTTACTATTAGAAAGCTATTATCACCGAGTTATTTAGGATATATTTATTATTCGTACTTTGTTTTTTTTTTGTGCGGACAAAATCGCCAGTAAAATAGAATAAAAAAATCCAATAACATTGAGAGATGATATCTCATTATTACAATAAAAGAATTTTTAAAAACGGTTAAGAAGTTTTTGCGTTTATCTATTACTAGCTTTGGCCTACGACTCCGTCCGCGAGAAATTTAAAAATAACAAAGAGGAAATGAAAAAATATATCCTATGTTACTTACACAAAAATTACCTTTCTAACTGTGATAGATTATTTAAAATCGGCCCAGTAGTTTTTGAGCCTATTCAGTACAAAGGTTTCTTCTTTATAATATTAGTATAGACAAACATATATAAAACATTTTCTGATTAAAATAATTTAAATTGAACTAAAATTCCTTATATCACTAAATAAGTTAATTTTAATATAATACCTGTACATTAGGTTTGTTGGCGATATATTTAAGGCTTATTTCCACATCCATATAGGGTCGTCGCACACTGACATGCGGAGTATCGTCACAACGCAGCAGGTAACAGCGCTCGTGTACAGCCAGCCTACCCTCGCTGTTACAGAACTCTGATATGAACCGCTTCACATCTTCCGTAGGGATCAACTTACGTAGGTCTAAGCTGCAAATACCTGAAACAAAGTGGTACTAGGTAAGTTGGAACGTCTTATACTAGAGTAATCTATAAGGCAACGTGCCAACTATAGCTGTAGTAATATTTTTTAACTATAGAAAAGTATCTATAACTCTTTTGTTTTGCTGAGAAACATAAATTATTAAATTATAATAACACCGAAATTTCGGTGTTCGAAACTAGATAAAATTTTCGTGGACCCACATCTACTATGGAACCCCAACTTTGTTTCCAGCAATCGTAGAGTCCCCAATTTTGTATCTAGCGATCGTGGACCCCCTATTGTTTCTAACGACCCAAGACACCTCAATTAGATTTCCAGCGATCATGAACCCCCAATTTAATTTCAAGCGATTATGGACACTCAATTGTGTCTACTGATCGTGGACCCCCAATTTCACTT
>NW_013525805.1:2405510-2415095 GCF_000836215.1 Papilio polytes
CTGGTATTCCATCCGGCCCAACGGCCTTTCCGTTCTTCATACCTTGCACTGCTTTCTTTACCTCATCCACACTAATCTCTTTCACTATACCCATATTAATAGGTAAATATATAATAAATATATAAATCTAGTATATTGTATCATACTAATATTATAAATGCAAAAGTTTAGATAGATGGATAGATTTTCCATGAAATTTGGTACAGATGTAGAGGATAGTCCAGCAGGACAAATAGGCTTCTGACTTTTGTTTTTTTTTTAATTCAATGCGGATGGAATCGCGGGCGAAAGCTAGTAAAAATACTTACTCAATGTTAACAATGCAGGTGCACTGGCTTGTGTATTTGGAGTGTGAGACAGTGGGTATGCTACTTCATTACTATGGAACATACGAAGTTCATTGCGCTGGAATGAGATACAAAATATAATTAAATAATGGAATTACATTACATCTTTGTAGTCACTTATACAATGATCTAAGTATACAAATATCATATTACTTTTTAAATTACTTTGTTGCTGGCTGGTTTTTATATAAATACTATTTTTAACATACTGATAAATACATGATAAGCTAAGAAAATATTTATATACATCTATACTATTATTATAAAGAGAAAAGATTAGTATTTTTTGGATTTTCTTAAGTATTGAAATAATTCAAAAACCACTGATTTCAAAAATTATTTTATCATTAAAACGCTAAATGATCAGTGAGAAACATAGGTTACATTTTTTATTATATCTTAATTTTATGCAGAGCAAATCATGACCACTAAATTACATACTGTTATACACAAATAATACCAACCAAATGGAGAATACTTTTTTTTTTAATAACAGAAGGTGGCAAACGAGCAAGCGGCCACCTGAATACACCGAAATGGAAAGCGACCGCTACCCATAGACATCCGCAAATGCAGATGTGTTGCCTACCCTTAATTGACGGAGGAGGAGACACACATAAAGAGGACATTTCTCCTTCCTATGTGTCTCCTCCACCGTCAAATCCACTATTCCTTCCTATCCTTTCCTCTTAAGAAAAGGGTGGAAAGCAAAAGGGACTAAAATCAGGCCTTCGGCACCACACTCATCAGACGAAACGCGGAATTGCTTCCACTTCACGCCTGTTTTCTGTATGGTCGTGGTATTACACCGGGCGAGCCAACCCACTCCTGCGAAGATGTTAAAGCGGGCTCTACCACTGTTAGATTCTTATTCCGTTTTTATGATGATGTTAAAAAAGTTTTAAGAGGGATTTCTTAAGTTTAAACTAAGTAATATTACGTACTGGTGTAGGAGTACTGGTTCTATCTTCAATGGACAAACTCATAAGTAATTGTGGATGACAGCATTTACCTTCAGATTTTATTCCGAGTAATTTATGCCATGAGTATTTCACCTAGAATTAATTAAAAATAAACCATTTAATCATCTATACTAACATTATAAAGAGGAAAGAGCTTTTATAGATAACTTCTATTAAATAAAAATTACTTTTGCTACATGTAACTTACATCAACAAATTTGTTTGAAGGGCATGGCTGTGCTCCTAATAAACTCAGTAACATATATCCTATCTTATCTTTCCTGCCTTGTGTGCTCGTTGTGAATACTTCAACTTTGATCGGGACATTTTGTACTCGCAAACTGAAATAACAGAAAACAGAAATTACTATACCTGGACATATATTAACAGTAAAATTATCGAGTACTGGATCTCAGATTTACTGCATAGGATTACATTAATAAATAATTAAAGATACCATTATACAAGCAAACTTGGATAAGCGAGAAACCTTTATAATTGTTTGTATCGGTAATATATAACTTTACCTACGAAATCTTCTTTTATCAGCTTCCCAAACCAGTTCAGCGTCAAATGCCGGTGCATGAGTTGGTACAACTGGATCCGTTTCCAGCATATATCCATTGAGAGATCCACTCACGACAAAGGGTATTCGAAGAAATCCAAAGCCAATACCTGGAAAATTTATTTGATTATAAAAAATATACTTCGATATAAGAAAAATGTTTTTAAAGACTCCGATGACCTTCTTTTACATGAAGTACAATTTGAATATTAGGTCCTCGTAATTCGTCCATTTATATTTTTACAAATTACAAATCTAAATAATTAAATACACAATTTATACATGGTAAACAAACTAACTTCCATTTTTGAAATCTTGTTTATTTTCATAACATCCAATCAGAATTTGACAGAAAAGTATTGCCATGTTCCAAAATAATTTACCTTTATTATTTTGTTAATTCTTTAGATCATGTTTAGAGTTATTATGATTCAAAGCTATTTCATTTAATTTTAGTGGTAACTACGTAAATCGCAAGACAGAGATGAAGATAATTAGGAAAACAAACACACAAAGTTAAAGACTTGTATTAGCGCCTAGCATCGAATAGTAGAATTCGGAAAGTCTTTGGCAGGGGACGTCCGATTATTTTTTGTGTTGTGTTTTTAGAATAGTGTGAAAATGATACAAAAGTAATCAAAGTATCATTATTTGTATTGATCAGTTAATTATGTCAGCAGTTAATACTTGGAACGAGAGTCCGTCTATCTCTGTTTTTGATGCCTAGGTATAGGTACTAATACTGACAAAGAGGATGTTTTTCTTCTCCTTGCAAAGTTGTATTAAAATAATTGAAAATTCCACTTTCGTATCAAATAAAGATGTAAACGAGACACGTCAGTGGGCCTTTGGCTCATAGATTTTGTTTGTTTATAATATATAGATACGAATTACACCCAGTAGAAAATACATACTTCTTTAGTAGCTCATACAATAAATTCTTCATGACTCCCCATCTTGTTCGAAATATCTTATTGTGGCAATACGGAACAATAAAAATGTGCCTTGCATTGGCATTTGAATCAAATAATTACTTTTTTTGAATCTCACTGCATTTCTTCTATAATTGTGTTAAATGTTACTGAAACGTTATAAATGCGATTCTAGCTTTTAAGCACATTATTGTACAATAAATGTAGATAAATTTTTAATACCTAAAAAATAAATAAATCGACTATTGACTAGATTTTGTCATAATATTTCCGTTTTTTATTGCTTCTTGTCAGATAATTTAAAATAGAAAACGTAAACAAAAGTGCTACTTGGAAGTAAGAGATTATATTACGCACGTTTGTATTTCATCCAATAAGAAAAAACAATGAGAAAATTTATATTTGAATATAAAGTTACACGAAGTAATTCAGAAATTCAAGTGTCAACTGAACCACGGTAATGCACGCAGTTTTGCGGGTGATCTTTAATAATCGCTACCCTTTTATTTATTTATCAGTTTATGCATATTGAACTGCAACTAGTAGTCAATTCTGTTAAGTTTAAATGGTCAAACAGTTGCAAGTGACCACGGTAGATTGAATCGCGGACCGCCTGGCGCGGATGAAGTGGATCACCGGAGCGCGACGAAAAGTAATTTGTACAAAAAACTGAATTCAACTCTCATTGCGAATGCTGTGTTGTTCGTGATGTTTTGTCCGACCGCACAATATATCGATGGTCATTGTTGCTAGACGTTTTTACGGTACTCTAACTAAACCGCGCCGGTAACGATCAGAATTTGCAGTGTACTTTCAGTTTTGCTTTTGGCTCGGGAAAAGTTTTCAATATAAACTTTAGATAGTTTGCGGGTGCGTTATTGTAATAAAAACAAAAAAGTGTTGGTTTCGGAATATGGGAGTTTTAAAGTGGTTGCGGCGGTGAGTACGTATATTTAAATTATACTTTTGATTTAAAAAAACATTTTACGTTTACCCTTACATTGTTTGATGAGTTATTTGGTAATCTTTTATTTTGTCAAATCCGTTAAATGAAGTATATATCCAAAGTGCAATATAACGATGACTATTGACTATAATGTAGGTTATAATTATTACAACTTAAAACTTTTCTTCTATTTATTTTACAAACATGCTTTTCAAATATGAAATACATAAATTAGTCTCCTTTACTAATTTACAATCTATTTAAGTACGTAGTAATATTAGTATAGGTATATAATCGGTTTTAAAGTTACTCGAATGTATTTGTTACATATGTATTCCGTACATAATATACTTACACAATCCTTTGCTGAATTGTATAAAAATCTATTGATCTGACTACAATACATGGAGGTCACATACCATGGTTCTATTGTGAAAACTTTATTTTCAATGCATGTTTTGTTGCGTTATAATTGTACTAAGTTGACTCGTATGACCGATGACTGGTAATCTGGAAGCGCCTTTTAACTCTGTATTTAGCAGTAGTTAACTGACTTTACTGCTTTTCGGTTCAACGTGAGTATTAGGGGTTCACATTGCCAAAATATTTGTACAAAATATATTTCTGTCTCCTATATTGTTTTTTAAATATTTGAGACAACAATACGATTTGTAGATGTTTAATATTAGACACCTTTTTTTCGTTTTTAATTATGAATGTCAATGAATCTGCAATCGATATTAACAACACAGTTATGAGACGCGTAAACACGCCTTTCTAAGATTTATGGCCAGTTTCTCAGCTACTTTTAACCATTTATTAGTGTTTTTGGGTGCTATAAAATTTAGTTCAACCTAACACTAATGAAGTAAATGGATACTTCAGCAACCCAGCATTAGACATTCTTGCACTTGAATAATTTTAAGCTATATTTAATCTTGTTAAATAAATCGGCTTATTGTATATTGATAAACAGAAACCGTATTTTTTCACGGCGATTGTACATATACAGAGGTTGGCAACCTTTGCAAATTATGTACAATCAATGGATATTTTTGGTTAAAATACTGAGATATCTTTTTATACATTTACAAACATTTGGAAACAATTACCATCAATATGGCGTAATTATTTGTTTTGCTTTTTAAAAGTACGATTTATGGTTAATTACGTCATATTATATTACATTTGCAATTTATTCAATAAAAGAAGCGAAGCGTGATATAGATGCACTTTGATAGTATGGCTTCGTTCACCGAAAGAAGGGTGCGTGCGGCTTCAATATGTTATTTGTATTATGTGATTCATACGCGGTTTTGTTCCCTTTGCGAATTCACATCGATACGCTATTACGACAATCGTAAAAAATGAAAATAAACATCAAGGAATTGAATGAATGAAAGTCCTCCCGCGACCTCGTATAGATCTATAAATCAGTAGTTCATTTTTTGGAAATGATGACATTTATATTTATTATAGTTCAGATCCTTAACACCGTTACCAATTGCTACCGTCATCATCATCAGCTTAAGGTCGGCCACTGCTGAACGTAGGCCTCCCTATCGATTGAAACTATGCCCAGTCCTGTGCCGCCCGTATCCAGTGCACTCCCGCAACCTTGACCAGGTCATCGGTCTATCTGCTACCGTGTAATAGCGAAAAGGCACAAAATACACAATTTAAAGCCAGTCCATGTACAAAGATCTGTGTATAAAGCATTAAGCACTAGCTGTTGCTCGCGACTTCGTCCACGTGAAATTAAAAATAGCTTATGTCATTTAGCGATAACGTAGCTTTTTAACGGTGAAAGAATTTTTGAAATCAGTCCTGTAGTTTTTAAGTTATTTCAATACATACAAGAATACAAATCTTTTCTCTTTATAATATTAGTATAGATTACACCAAAAGTTAGATAAAATTTACAGATTTCCATTAATTATCGTCATATATATTTGTTTACTACTAATATTAACTGATATTTAATTTCTTTTTCTTTTAAAACTAATGGCTATTTTACGGTCATGAAGAACATCTCATTACGAACGATTTAATTTTTTCTTCAACACCTTTTGTTGAATACGATTTTCGAATTGATAGCCCGTAGTTTAATGAGTTCCTTTCAGTATTTGATAGCGGTGCATATTATCGAAAAGTGAAACCTCATTGTCTACCTTTTCGCATGCCTTTCGTCTCTTTGTGTTTTAAAAGTATGTTATATTTTCGTTTTAAAACTAAACTGTGTGAATTTACTTTTTTATAAAGTACCCGCATTTCCATTCTTGATAGTGATAAATATTTTAGCATACAGAAATGACGTAATTCGCAATACTTTCGGCAAACAAACGTTGTGAGGTTTTTATATGAAATGGCGTCAGAAATAACATGAACACGTATGAATATCATTGTTAAATGACTCATATTACATACTAAAAAAACAGGTTAGTCTGAATTGTAGTGTTAATGGGTCTGGTATATTAAAGAAAACTGGTAAATCTTAGTGTTAGGGTTACATAAAATAAAACTAAATCTGGAGATACAAGACGGGACTAAAAGGTTAACTTAATGTGGACATGTATTCATAACTCTTATATGAGGAAGCATTTATCCACGCTCGTTTACAATCCATAAAGAAACTTGACATTTTGACGGTCTACTTACTATGGTAATTATAGACAAAGAACAGACGTTTTGTGATCGTAGATCATTTGATACGCTGGACGTTTCCAATACACTAAACAAACTTACAAAAAAAACCGATGTAAAGTGTCGTATCCTTTATATGATGACGTTCTTTTCGTCGGAGGGGGCAAATATTCGCTGAATATTGTATAACAAGCGAAAGATTTCCTTTACAATATTTTATTTACTTCGTTTTGCAATCTGCTAAAGCTATTTTGCTTTCTGGATTATTTGTGGTAACAGTTTTATTTCAACAAATTGGAATTTAAATTTTCACCATCAGGCCTGTAATACATAATAGATTTTTGACCTGTTTCGGCACTTTGTCTCCGTCTTTTATGTAATACTTAAGATTATAATAACATACTATGAAATTATGAAAGTTTTTAATCTTGTTTATCGAATATTAAACGTCAAAATTGACTGTTGGTGTATTTGTGAATACATTTTTCGATTAAGCTTCGATTATACAAAGATAAATTGTACAATCGATAATGTAGTAATCATAAACAACAAAGTCTGCGAAGCTTTGTTCGGATAGAAATCATCGTTCGCTACTTAATTTTATAGACAAGATTATATAAACAATTCTGTCTGTACGTCAGTTTCTATAAGTTTAAAGAAATAAAAGAAGTAATTCTTCGTTCAACAAATAGTCAAGTGAAAGTGAATTGGGCAATGCTCGTCTGTCTTATCTATAGTCTGTATAGATGTATCAATCTTTTACTATTGTTGTTGATCTTTGTTATAAATTAATCTTGATACCATTTCGTAACAATTGATCAAAAAGTTTCCATTTGCATGTTTCTTCTCTAAATGTTTTATCTCTCGATTAAACTCAATACTGAAAGCAATTTCGTTTTGTGTAATAATTCTTTATATCCTCACTCGTCAGGAATTGAGTTATTTCATTACTGGATAATTACCGCGACTTCATTTGTGCGGAATTAAAAAAAAATAGGAAACAGCTTATTTGATATAAACATGCAAGAATTATTCAATGACATGAATGAGATCATGCATGCTTGTAACCTAAATATTAATAAAAAAAAACTTTTCCGTATTAAAAAACCTGTTCAAGATCGTGCGGCATTTATTGGTTGTGACCTTTGCATGTTATTGAACTGCAATCGAGTTAAGTTTTGCACACAACCGTAATTGCGAAATTAACAGATAAATAGATATCAGTAACTAGTTTCATTCATATAAAATTCACTGTATTTGTTATGATTTTGAAACTGAAAAATTTTGTAAAGACATAAAATGGTTGTAGCTGCAAAATCAGTCCGATATTAACAAAACTATCTATTCATCTCTGTTTTTTAATAGCACTAGCTATTCCTCGCGACTATCCGCGTGAAGGAAAAAAAATATAGCCTATTTTACTCGCTGATAACGTAGCATTTAAACGGTGAATTGTTTTTTTCAAATCTGTCCAGTAGTTTTTGTTTTTGAGTTATTTCAATACATACAAAAATACAAATCTTTCTTCTTTATAATATAAGCATAGATGAGAGAAGACAATATGATGTTCGGTTTTTTCTACAAACTCACAGTTAAGTTAATATTCAGGGTTTATTAACATTACCAAAGTATACAGTTGCAGTTGCCTAACCTTGTTATATTGTAATTTTTGTACTATTTAGATCTATTGCAGATTTAATTTATTCAAAACAGTTTTGTTACTTTAATAGAGTTTTAATCAAATTTGTGCCATCAGTTGTTTATAGCCGGAAGTCCGTTTTTTGTTACCGATTAAATCGTAACTGAATCGATAATGTTACCGTTTTTTTAACATCGATCACTATCTTCTCATTGTCGATGTAGTTTTTTTTCTATCTCTGTTACTGATTTCTTAATCGTTGTTACCGTTTCCATTTGTACCAATTCTTTGGTTGATAAGGATTTTAACGTGACGTAACACGAATTACATTTGAAACGGTTAAATTGGATTTTAAAAAGAAAATTGGTAAAAGTAACTTCTATTACGGCTACTGTTACATTACGGTAAAGGAAGCCATCGTCATGCAACTTGCACATATCTGCGAAGGAATTCAAAGATATGTGTGAAATAAACCCGCAGTGGGTGGTTGACTATGGCCTAATCACCGCTAACTTAAAGTAGACTCCGAGCCCTTCAGTAGGGACGTATAGGCAGATGATGTTCAGACTATCTAACTAATATTTTAAATGCGAAAGATGGATGGATGGATGTTTGTTAGAGTTTGTAGCCTAAACGACTGAACGGATCTTAATGAAATTTGGCATAGACGTAAAGCATAGTCTGGAAGAACACGTAGGCTACTAACTTTCGTTTTTTTTTTTAATTCCACGCGGACGGAGTCGCGGGCGAAAGCTGATTATTTATAAAGCATTGTATATTTGCGAAATATATTAGTTATCTACGACTTATTACCGTGAAAGATGAAGTATTATTTTATGTACAAGGTTGGCTTAAGGATAAAGATATCTGGTCGAAATTTCACTTTACTTAGCCAAGAATAGGTTAGTTATAACAGATATGTTTTAGAAAGTATGGAAATATAACTTTTATCGCTTATGAGATAAGTATCAAAGTTATATAGACATTAAATGCTTGCTTCTGTACTATAATTTCACTTAATTGTTATAAATGACTTGTTTATAATTATGGGCGGTTTAAGTGGACTCTCTCACGGAACTGCTTTGCTAAATTCCGTTCGGCCATTAGCTTCCGTTTGTAGTGCGACGTTCCCAGCCACGGCTATTATCGTGTCCGAGGCAATTGTTGCCTAAAATGTACCTCCATTAACTTCGTTTGTCCATTACCATGCTAAATGCAAACTTTAGTGAACCGAATAACGGTTTGACTCGTGTATATATGTACAGAAAAGAAATTATAAGTAATCTTACTTCTTACTAATATTATAAATGCAAAAATGTAGATGAATGGATGGATGGATGGATGTTTGTAAGCGTTTGTAGCCTAAACGGCTGAACGGATCTCCATGAAATTTGGCACAGATGTAGAGGATAGTCTGGAAGAACAAATAGGCATTTTTATCCCGGGAATAGTTACGGTTTCCGTATGATTCACTAATTTTGCTTTTTAATGTTTACTCGATTATTCTGCAACGGTTCAACATATCTTATTGAAATTTGGCACAGATATAAA
>NW_013525805.1:2415168-2415510 GCF_000836215.1 Papilio polytes
ACCACGCGGACGAAGTCGCGGGCAATAGCTAGTAAATATATAATCTCAGAGGTAATTTATAAACTGACAATAATTAACAGCATCCTCTGATGAATAGGTTTAACAAAATTAGTATGGTTGAATTATTCACTAGGCGAGACTAGTTTTTATACCAACATAGCAAATGCATGTCGTAATTGCATTGTTAGAAACACTCATCTAATAGCTCAAACGGTAATATAACAATTTACTGTTAAAATATAGCGTTGCTAAGTTATCCAAGCTTGCGTATAAATGTTACGTTTTACGCATTATCATAATGTAGAATAGGTGATGAGGAAAAAATTGTTTCATTCCAAAAAA
>NW_013525805.1:2415789-2420121 GCF_000836215.1 Papilio polytes
ACTAGTTTATAGCAACATAGCAAATGCATGTCGTAATTGCATTGTTAGAAACACTCATCTAATAGACCAAACGGTAATATAACAATTTACTGTTAAAATATAGCTTTGCTAAGTTATCCAAGCTTGCGTATAAATGTTACGTTTTACGCATTATCATATTTAGAATATGTGATTAGGAAAAAATTGTTTCATTCCAACATAGAGCCAGTTTTAATTTTGAATTTACAGGGGAAATATTAGAGCGTATGTTTTAATTTCAGGGAACGATATACGGTGACAACGCAGCAAGTTGATACAGACTCAACGGACACCCAGCCAAACACAACACAAGGCACCATCCGCACCGAGCAATATAAACGGGATTTAGCAGAGTTCCAAGCTAGAAGGTCACTCGGTAAAGAAGAACCACAGATAACACCTATCAGACGGAAATGTGGACGACATTCCCTCCCCGCCTCTTGCACAAATTGCGTCGGAGGAGATCCAGACACAACGTTTAATTACGAAAAGAATTCCCCAGCTAAATACAAGAAACGCAACGCTAGACGATCTAGCCTCGACGACAAACTACCTAATATACAGTTCCTCTTCCAAAATCAGGTTTTCATGCCTGGTAATATGTACACAGGTTCGTTCTCGGAGTCGGCGAAAGCCCGCTATCAAAGGAGACCTCAAAGGTCAGATATGGATTCCATACAAAGGCAGATAGATTTCAAGGATGAAGAATTGAAATCGCCTTTATTCCTTAAGAATAACTCTTTGCCGTGTGATGTTCAGAAGTTTATCGAAGGTTCGAGAAAAATCGACGAGATTGATGGAATGTCGTCGAGTCACAATTCTGTTAGGGAATTGAATAATGATAATAGTTATGATGACAAGATGTGGGAGGTGATGAACGAGTTGAAGAACTTCGATCAATGGGCTGACAACCAGCTGCAAGGGCAGTCGGCTAACACTACCAAGTCTGATGATTCTAAAGTAAGTAATTCATCATCTTCCTCCTTTTCCTGCTCCCATAGGGTCGGCGCAACAGTTTTTTTGTCCTCCACATAACTATCATACCTCTCAGTCATCACTCCCTTGATCATGTCACCTTTTACAATCCATCCATCTCTTTCTATGTCTACCTCTACCAGTGTACCACATTCCAAACTTACGTTCTCCTTGTTACATGCGATCCTTAATTATTTATAATACAAATTTTTAAAGGAAATAATCAGAAATATATAGACTTGTAGTAAGCACTTATTTTATGATCTACATAGAAAGTATCGTTTTGATGAAGAAAGTATGAATAGTAAGAAATGGAAACTTGAAATAAAATTCAGGTCAAGGTCTTTTCATTGGTTTTTTCTCCAATAGTGATAATGAATATGTAGAAGTATCACGTTACTCGAATGTCCTAGAACAGTGGAGTACACTTGACCTCCGCACGTTGAAAGTAAAAGCGTTATCTACACTCTAATAACATTATATACTGAGAATTACATGTATCAATTACACATACAGTTACACAGAAAACTAATCTGTTACAGTTTTTTTTTTATTTGAACTAATAACTTGTCATTTACAACTGTGTGAATATCATATTAAATTAGTACCCATTTGTTTGGTAAATGGAGTAGGTAACGTAAATGGCAGTCAATTTCCATTAAACAAATTGTGATATGAATTTTTTATTAACAAACTTATTTTTTTTTTTACTTTCTACAAAATAACCAGGATCAATTCTCTTGTTACGAACTATCCACACAAACAACTGAATACGTCACTAAACCCGAAAATGCCGTAAACTGGAAGACTTCGGGAGAAAACCCGAAAGTGTCAGCCCTAATCATAACTAGGAGCATTGATAACTTACCACTAATAATTATTCAACACTAACTTTCGCCGGCGACTCCGTCCGCGTGGAATAAAAAAAAACAAAAGTCAGTTGGCCTATGTGGTCTTCCAGTTTATCCTCTACATGTATATCAAATTTCATCGAAATCCTTTCATCCATTTAGGCTAAAAACTCTAACAAACATCCATCTAAACTTTTGCATTAATAATATTAGTATGATTTTTTTTTATGTACAATTTGTAGAGTGACGTGAGTGCTTACGGCTTAGCTGTGACAAGTTCTACCAACATGAGCGTTACGTTGGACAAGACTAGAGCATGGAACACGGGCAAATGGGGTCTGGTGCCCGTGCAAATAAAGAAACTGCACGGCGTCACCATCGACCATGTGAAGAAGAAACAAAACACCGAAATTAATATACTAAGGTATGGAATGTACTGTAACATACCGTTTGGGTCTTAAGCCTTGTATTGTTTCAATATTTTTGCTAACTTAAAGTAAGGTGTCTCTTCTCAAACCGCATACCTTAACGGAAACTTCGTGGTGTGTTTCGAAACGCCAAATTGTGTGTTATCTTCTTACTAATATTATAACTGCTTAAGTTTAGATGGATGGATGGATAAATGTTTGTTAGAGTTTGCAGCCTAAACAGCTGAACGGATCTCCGTGGAATTTGGCATAGATGTAGAGGATAGTCTAGAAGAGCACATAGACGCGACGAACACGACGAGACGCGGGGAACACTATAAAAATACTGAAAATTTATGCTTATTTATGTTTGGCCTTATATTTTTAACGATATAAAATGGTCGCTTAATATCTCTACAGGCTTTTCAGGGTCTTGGTCAAGAAACTTCTTCTCCCTCAGTCTTTTTGTGGCCATTTATTTCGCTTGCTATATCTCTCGTGTATAATAAAACATGTAATTGTTTATTTGTAGAAAATATCGACACCCGAACATAATACTGCTAATGGGACTGTATTCGGATATTCATAACAATGTCAACATAATCTGCGAGAGATGTATGGACTCGCTGTATGGGATACTGCATGTACAGGTAAATGACGTCACCAAGGGTCTAAGCAAAGGGATTAAAAATATATATAGAGTGGACACTTCACTCGAGACATTTTTCATATGATTTATTAAGCTAAATAAATAATAAATAATTGTATTTAAATGAATTTCCAATTAATGTCACTAAATCATGTTTAAATGTTTATACTTTATTTTGTGCCTGTCTAAACAGTTTATTTTATAGCAAAAGATTGAAGCTTATTATAATTTTGTAAAATGTTTTGTAACATGTCAATACAAGGACATGAGGTGTCACTAAATTTGACATCTAATATTAGTACCTTTCAAAGAAGTTACCGGTGAAAAAATGTGCACTAAGCCTATATATTTTTTAATGTCTCTGGATCTAAGTAACCATTTAAAATTTTTACTTTCCAGGGTCGTATTCTAAGTGCACAGACGTCAGTGCAATATGCATTAGATATCGCAAATGCTCTCCTGTTCCTTCGTATGCAGGGTTATGTGCATTCACGTCTGTCCAGTGCGAGTGTACTTGTGACGTCACAAGGCACAGCCAAACTGGCTGACGTCGCCCCGTGTATTCGATTGAGTAACAAAAAGAGGGAAATCAAAGAGTACGAGTTTACTCCTGAACCGCATTATGTTAATATACAAGGTTAGTAAAGTTAACTTGTCTTATAATAAAATATCTACTATCTATATGTATTATAAAAAGGAAAGATTCGTATTTTTGTATGTATTGAAAGCAGTCAAAAACTACTGGGCCGATTTCAATAATTCTTACACCATTAAAAAGCTACGTTATCAGTGAGTAACATAAGGCTATATTTTTTACAATTCTTATTTGACGCGGACGAAGTCGCGTTCAACAACTAGTCATTATCAAATTAAAACTATGTTTTATAAATAAATCTAGACATGTTATACTATTTTATAAAATACTAGCATTTTCGCTCGCGATTCCGTGCGAGCGGAATTAAAAAAAAAAACTTAGTAAGTAGCCTATGTGTACTAGACTAAGTTATAAATCTGAACCAAAATTAAAGATCCGTTCAGCTGTTTAGGCTACAAACTCTAACAAACATCAATCCATCTAAACTTTCGCATTTATTATATTAGCAATATTTTGTAATATCCTTATATGTAACTTAATTTTGTAGAAATTTTAAATTAAATTGAAACAGGGTAAAATATTTTTATACATACTTCTTCCTAATAATATAAATGTGTGTTTGTTAGAGTTTGTAGCCTAAATGTATAAATGTAGAGGATAGTCTGAACACACAGGCACATTTTTTTTAATTCCACGCGAACTGAGTCGCGAAAGCTAATTAAAACAGCGTATACAAACATTTCAGATACATCAGGATCGGCAGCGGATAGTGAGCCGTTACTACCTCAGAGTGAATCCGAGGTATACCTATCCTCTAACGCGGTGGCGCAGGAGTAC
>NW_013525805.1:2420206-2421561 GCF_000836215.1 Papilio polytes
GACTTTATGTAATTATCGCCCACGACTTCGTCTGCGGACTAAAGTAGCCTATATTCCCGAAATTTGCCCACCTATTCCGGAGATTATCCGAAACAAATGTGGCATTGCAGTCAAAAAAATTGCTTTTGGTTAGTAACTACGCAAATTTATCATATTTAAGAATAGTTATTCAATACTACAGACAGACATTTAAATTTTATTATACATGTATTATAATCAAACTAGGCGGAGGCATATGGTCCCTTTTCCTTCCCAACCTTTTTCTTTTAAGAAAAAGATGGAAAGTGAACTTGGATTTGACGGTGTAGGAGACGCCTAGGAAGGAGAAATATCATTTTTTGTGCGTTTCCCTCCATCCATTATGAGTATGCAACGCATCCGCTAATACGAATGTTTATGGGCAGCGGTTGATTTGCTATTTTGGCGGTTTCTGATGGCCGCCTGCTTATTTGCCACCTTATGATATTTAAAAAACTTAATCTACACTAAGGGACGGCTTTAATGAACATTAAACAAAGGAAACTTGCTATGTGTTAGGTTATGTTTTTACAATCGAAATAACCAAAACGTTTTTAAATGTAATTGCTAGTTGTAAAATACAAGGCGTTTATTCCAGCGACAATTCCATGGAAGACATTGAAGTATGAGAAATTAAAGGAGTTGTACCTTATATGGAAGACTGGTATCAGGTTACCGCAGGATGGCTCCTACCCTGGCGCGCTGCTGGCGCTGCTGCAGGAGGGGCTGCAGCTGCCAAGAGAACAGAGGATGGATCTACAAACCCTGCACGCCACGCTGCAAACACTTAAGGTAACCTTTAAAAACTTCGCCAACATTTAAATAATCAATTTGTGTGTATTTGTCATAATAATGGACAATTAGGCATTTTTTTAAATTGTAACAGACTACTCTGAGTACAGTAAAACGCATTCTAGATACAATTTAGGTTGAGACTTGAACAGCAATAATAACAAATAAAAATAGCATGCCTAGAAAAAAAATAGAATTTCTATTGTTTGTTAGTGCAAAAATATTTCTGTACAATATATTCATTTGTTAGGACCTGTTATAGGCTGTTTGAAAATTATTTAGCATTATATCTATTGCGATAAATAGGTGTTGGTTTTTATTTAAATAAAAAAATAAATAATTAAAAAATTGAAGGCCCAGGCTCCTTTAATTGTACTAGTTAAGGAGCCAACGCAACATTGACTAATGTGTGCTTAGTGTACAATATTCATATTATAATAGCTTTCGCCCGCGACTCCGTCCGCGTGGAAATAAAAGAATCAAAATTGAGTAGCCTATGTGTTCTTCCAGACTATCCTCTACGTCTATGCCAAATTTCATCGAGA
>NW_013525805.1:2421571-2439326 GCF_000836215.1 Papilio polytes
TCCATATAAACGCATTTATAATATTAGTAAGATATTTTTTCATGTCTTCCTTACCATTTTTATTTATTTCATTTAAACTTTAATTTCAGAGTGACCTTGACGATATGGAGTATATCATAATAGCGACGAAATTACCTAAAACAATATCCAACTTTAGCAACCAGAGTTGGGACACTTCTCCTACTGATTCCGATTGTACCAGTGCTAGGATACACCAACAACCGCATAATACATCAGAGACAGTCTCGCAAACACTAACCAGCCCATACGAAACATTGAGACATGCACAAATAGAAACAATCAAACAACCAGAGAGTTTCATATCAGACGAAACGGCCACAGACAACTTACAACCATTCCTCAAATTCCAACATCTACCAGATAATGACTTCTCAAGTGTTTGTTCAACACCAGTTCAAGCTAAACAACCAAGAGTCAAAGAATTAGTTACACCCGTGTTACATAAAAGTGATTCAACTGAATATTGCAGTATTCTAAGTCCAGATACAAGAGGTTTTAATCTAACATGCAGTGATACTAAAGATAAAAGTTCAACCAAATTAAGCCGCAGTTTTACTCCGCAGTCTTACAAACCTTTGCATATTAAAGTACCTGATTTTAAATTGGATTCTCTTAAAGCTATTGTCAAAGATAATGATTGTAATGAAAGATCTTCGTATAATTTCGATATAAAACACTACAGTTTGCCCGCAACGCCTATAGCTAGGAGTAACAAATTGAGGAAGAACGCCTGGCTCTCTGGTGATTTTAGTGGACAGAAAAGTGCGGAGAAAGTCCGGGAAAATACTTCAGTCAAAGAAGGTGAGTTTACCTAGTTTTTTTAAAGTTTTTAATAACTATAAATTATGATTGTGTAAATTGCTATATGATGCGTTAAAAACGTATAATCAATTACTTTTTAGCACAATTTTAACTTTCTAATTTTTAGATTAAACGTAAATTAATTTTCAACCAATATAACAAATAAGTCTAGCGAATTATTTTATTTCCGTGGCCTGACACATACAAAATCAGTATTAAAATTCACTTTATCAGTCTAATCAGTATTACAATTCCTTATAGAATATAGTTTTTAATAATACTGAGTTATAGATTCCGGCATAAGATGTGACTTTTTTAACATTTCAGCATATGAAAAAGAGACTCAAACATCTCCGCTAGGGTTGGGGTCTGGTAACGAAGCGGACGCGGAAAGTTCGTGCTCGAAGCCCGCCAGCCCGCCACGCTCCCCGCCCTTCCCGCACGCCGCCTGCTCGCCTGACTCGGACCACACAACCAGAGACAGCTACACCGGACTTAAACGGTAAGTATCCCCACACAGACCGGAGTAGAGAACAGACCTTTACAGACCGGAGTAGAGAATAGACTATTACAGACCGAAGTGGAGAATAGACTTTTACAGACCGGAGTGGAGAATAGACTTACAGACCGGAGTGGAGAATAGACTTTTACAGGCCGGAGTGGAGAATAGATTTTTACAGACCAGAGTAGAGAATAGACTTTTACAGACCGAAGTGGAGAATAGACTTTTATAAGCCGTAGTGGAGAATAGACTTTCACAGACCGGAGTGGAGAATAGACTTTTACAGACCGGAGTGGAGAATAGACTTTTACAGACCGAAGTGGAGAATAGATTTTTACAGACCAGAGTGGAGAATAGACTTTTACAGACCGAAGTGGAGAATAGACTTTGACAAACCGGAGTGGAGAATAGACTTTTACAGACCGGAGTGGAGAATAGACTTTTACAGACCGGAGTGGAGAATAGACTTTTACAGACCGAGGTGGAGAATAGACTTTGACAAACCGGAGTGGAGAATAGACTTTTACAGACCGGAGTGGAGAATAGACTTTTACAGACCGAGGTGGAGAATAGACTTTTACAGACCGGAGTGGAAAATAGACTTACAGACCGGAGTGGAGAATAGACTTTTACAGACTGAGGTGGAGAATAGAATTTTACAGACCGAGGTGGAGAATAGACTTTTACGGACCGGAGTGGAGAATAGACTTTTACAGACCAGAGTGGAGAGTAGGCCTTTAAAGAATGGAGTGGAGAGCAAATTTTCACAGACCAAAGTGAAGAACAGACCTTCACAGACCGGAGCGGAGATCAGAACCTTCTGCGTGCTGGAGGCCTAATTTTAGTCTTTTCTCTTTCCACCTTTTTTATAAGGACAGGATGTGAAGAGAAAGTAAATTTGACGATGGAGGAGACGCATAAGAAGAGAAAGAGTAATATCCTCCGGCGATTAAGAGTAGGTAACGCATCTGAATATTGGCTATTTGTTCATGGGCAGTGGTCGTAATAAAGTTTTTATAATATCATGCGGATGAAACCGCACGGGAACAGCTAGTTCCAGCGAAGTTTCATAATGTATTCAATTTTATTCTTGTAACATTTCAAATGTATTCTTGATCATGGCTTAGTATTTAAAATACAAATTGTTATTAGCTTAAAAGTTAGTATAAAGGCAATTGTGTTTTTTAATTATTTTTTGCATTTTATTAAATTATTTCTATA
The DNA here is from genome assembly GCF_000836215.1 of Papilio polytes. Taxonomy (NCBI): domain Eukaryota; kingdom Metazoa; phylum Arthropoda; class Insecta; order Lepidoptera; family Papilionidae; genus Papilio; species Papilio polytes. The sequence goes on from NW_013525805.1 coordinate 2,424,117, forward strand.
TATGTTTCCAGGGTGGAGCCGCCACTTGATTTCCTCGCCGAAGAGCCGCGTCCTCGCGCCAGCTCGTGGTCTCTGAGGTCTCCGAAGACCAGCTCGAAGAACAAGGCTGAGGAGCTGGCCAATGTGAACGTGAAGCCGCTGGTCGCCATACACGAGCGATGGATATATGAAGCTAATAGGAAGACCACGAGATCTATGTCACTGCCTGATGATAATAAGTAAGAAACTTAATATTTAAAGTTAAAGGTTTGAATGTATGGATGGATGGATGGATGTTTGTAAGATCTGGATAAAAGCACCGATAACCTAGGTTAGGGTGGTGTGGTCATGTGGTCAAGGGTTCGAATTCCGCCATTCCATTAGTTGTAAACCTTAGCACAAGTTTACGAGTTTAGTTGGAATAGTAAAAGAAATAGTAAATTAACTAAAAATCTTCTCTATTTAAAAAAGGGTATAGGTGTTGAACACTGCCTGGGGAAATATATAGACTTACTTTTTAATTCCGCGTAAAGTCACGGGTAACAGCTAGTAATAAATAAAGATTTGTTTAATAAAAGAGCCTTCTATAGGACCAATGGATAAAAACCTCGACCACTATCTTAAAGAATTGTTATCTGTTAAGTAAAATACAAGTCATTTTAAATCAAAATCATTGTTGCGGCGTTTCTCAAAGTTTTCTTATCTTTGTATCATGATATCGTACATAGTTCTGTCCAATAATATATATAAGGACAGTAATAGAATAGTCGTAATATTACGATTTTATTTGACTCTCATAATATTTTTCATTTATCTACATTTGGATGTATAAGGAAAAAAAAGAAAAAACAGGTTATATTATACCCGCATTCATGAGCTACTTTTCAGACAATTTTAGCCGTTTCAAATATTATTCTGAAAAACATAGACTTGTAGACAGATAGAAATACAAAACTAAAAAAACGTGTATTCGTAAGCAACCTAAATACATCATGTATAGATCGTACTTCAAATATGAATGCGAAAGTTACTTAATAGGCAAAAGTTACTCATACTAATATTATAAATGCGAATTTTAGATAGATGGATGTTTGTAAACGGCTGAAAGAATTTCAATGAAATTTGGTATAGATGTAGAGGATGGAAGAACTCATAGGCTATTGTGTTTTTATAGGAGTGAAGTACGTGCAATGAAGCCGGCATCCCACTGCGTAGCGATGACGTCATCAGCGAGCGCGCTGCCCCGCCCCGCGCCGCGCCCGCCCCGCGCTCCCCGCACCACTAACAAGAACGGTCAGTGATGCACTGATCTATATTTACTGGATATGCCATATATTATCCTTTTTAATTACTCTTCTACCTATTTCTATTATATTCGTACAATTTGGGGATTTGACGCATGTGTAAGGGGAATGTTTCTGTGTCCTCTCTGTTGATTAAAGGAATGCAACACATCTTTAAAAAGGTTTATGAGCAGTTGCTTTCGCTATTTGACGAATTTAAGCAGCCGCTTTGTCTTTTGTCATATTTTTACTGTGAAATTAATACATGGTACTTTCTGTCTGTTCAGTTTTCTCCGATTTGAAATTATCGATTTCGAGTGATATGGTGGGGAAAATTCTAATACAGATAATTTAAACTCAATATTATCAACAGTAAAAGTGGGAACGAAGCAAAAACTTTTTCTATCTCATCGCCTATCCATTTAATATAGATCAGTGGAAAGCATTTGCCGAATTAAATCCTTAGTAATGTAAACATAAATATCATATTACATACTAGTTATTGCTATATCTAATTTTAAAGGAATATGATGCTGTTTTGGCAAATTTTGTTCTAAATCCCACATCCACATTTACTAAGTCTACATTTCTCATACTTAATTAACACTAAGGGTTGCACGCTTGGTTTGGTTTAACAAGAATATAAAAAATCTGAACATAATGTTTAAATGTGCATAATAAATGCGATTCAGACTTTTCTAGAATAGATTTTTGTATTCTTTGTAAGGCTGTATGTATGCTATGCACTTTTTTTTAGTATTAACGAAACATGTAAAAGAATTATAACCTAAGAAATGTTTTGTTCAATATTTGTCATTTTTATTGTATTTGTGTGATTGTCATTGATTGGTGTTTAAAATTTTTAATATTATTAAGATTAATGAAGAATTTGGTTATTGTTATGTTTGAGAAATAATTCACAATATGCTTAATGTGCGTTTATTTTTATTTTAAATAATTATTTTTAGATATTATTCCTTTAAAAATATAATTCTTGTGTTTTAAATTAAGCTATCTTTTTTTAACTAAGTATGTAGTTTGTAATAGGAATAAGGTTATAGAACCAAAAATTTAAAAACCCCGGGGGTGGGGGGTTGAATCGGCTTCTTTATTATTTTCTAATACGTAAAGAAATCGTTCCATGTTTATCTGCAATATGACGAGGGGTTTATATTTCTGGTCAGATTATTTTTTTTTTCATTTCGGTTTCTTGCTAAGAATCACTTCATTAGATACGATTTTTGGATCATTGCTTTGTTCTATGCACAATTTTATATTTAAGGCTTGTTTTCACTAACTTAAGTTCACTTATAACAATAGCTTATCCTTAGCTGATTCTTTTCTAAATAACTTTTTAACTCTGTTTTTTTATAGTATGTAAGGATGAGGTTTATGTTTTTTTTAACATATTTTGACAGAACTCATTTGTATGCTTAAGCTTTTGTGTGCACATTACTTAGTGGTAATAAATAATTGTTTTGCATGGTTGGGTTTAATTTACTAACATTTATAGTTCATACAATGTTTTCTTAATAATTTTAATATGAAGGTTATGGTAGATATATATTTTATGTGGGTCTAATATTTGTCATTATTAACAGCAAATAACTAAAATTGACAAAATAAATTACGTCCTGTTAATGTTTGGTATTATTTTTAGAAGAATGATTCTGTTTTGACTATATTCTAATTTGTGATATTGTATACTGTTCAAAATTGAGATATTTTTCAGAGAATTATTCGCGATAACAGGTGATGTTTCGTTAATGTTTACTATTTCAGAAACAAAAATCCTAACGCAACCTACCTTTGGGAAATCGAAGAAAATTCATATGTTTAGTGTTTTTGTTTTTTTTTGTATATAATATACTTAATTTGGTTGTGAATTTTGAACATGCAATTGGTGTACCTTATAAATAAATAAATAGTGTTTACGCTAACCATTTCAGGTCATCCATGGGATCAGTTATGCCACTCGGGCGGGATGTCGAAGAGTGTCAACTTCGCATTCGATACTGACAGTTGTCATACGTGGAAGAGAGACAGCAGTAGAGGGTGACATTATTTGTTTATGCTTGTCCTCGCTTGACACACCATTACCCCTAATACGATTACCCCTAATACTATTACCCCTAATACCATTACCCCTAATACCTAATACAAGTATTGACCAGTGTGACAAACAATTAAAAAAATGAACTTGTTTCATATCCAAAAATATGCTACTAAAATGATCAGTTTTTTTGTTACATAAAATTACGCCGAAGTGGGGGTTAAAACTATTGTGCGTGGTATCACTAGGCCAGTACAGTAGCGCTCAATAACTGGGTTGTTTTTGTCAGTATAACTGGCGCCAGTGATCTATGGCGATTGCAACTGTCTAACTATACTGGCCAAATGTAATCCGCTCATTACCGTGAATTTCCGCTTATATACAAAAGTAATGCTGTCTCTGTTTTTTATTAGAAAGTAAGAGAGATGACAATGTTTTTGTACATTTAGGCACTGGGAAATTCAACTACATCGCTTGTTCTATTAACTTTTATTAGCTAATTGCTTTTTCATTATTTATTTAATATGTCAATTTATACAATTCAATAATATTGTAGGTCTTCAAGTTCGTTTGACGTTAAAGAACCAAAGGTAGACCAGTCTACCAGCACGCGAAGTATCGAAGAGTTCATACGAGAACTGATCAGAAAAGAATTCCAGAATCACGAAGATTTCGAAGATTCGACCGCGCGTGAGGAAATACTTAACAAAGGCGTGTCGAATGTTCTCGAAGGCTTGAATGCAGAAACGGAACAATCTAAGAAGGAAACCGTTAAATCTTTTTCCAGGGTTAAAATTAACGGTAACAATAAACCGTTACTACAAATAACTTTCAGTAGATCTGGAGAGAATAGTCTACAAGTTCTAGATAATTGTGTAAATGTGACAATATGTGATCCTAACCCGGGTAAAGACAAAATCCAGGAAGAAGAGATACCTCTCGAAGATATACAAGTTAATTCGTTGAAGAGATGCCAAGCTTTTAATGCTATTCAGGTAATTTGAATATCGATTTATTTTTTTAATTTCCATATCTATACTAATAAATGTATATAAATTACATCTATACTAAAATAAAGAGGAACGATTTGTATTTTTGTATGTATTAAAATAACTCAAAAACTACTAAGCAGATTTAAAAAATTCTATCAGCATTAAAAAGCTACGTTTTCGCTGAATAACATAGATGTTTTACGGTATTTTAATTTTACGCTAGTTCAGTAACACCTGGTTTATTTTTTTTTGTATATTATATGGGTTGTTAAAATTTAGGGACTACTGAAAACTATAAAATTCTCTGATAATTCAGATGGTACATTTACTTTTGACTATGTTTTGGCACGTCGGAAGTATGAGTACTCTATGGGCTCATGTGTCAACTCAAATGCTTAGTACTGTTTATTCAATTCACAGGAAGCTCGAAGTACCGAAGACTTGTACATAGATGACGATCTATCCACACAGATGCAAGAGAACTTTGGCGGTAAAGTGAAACTGATCCCTCTGCATGGCTCTTTACATGAGATACTCTGTGAAAAAGAGGACGATTGCTGTCTTATAAAAGTGAAGCAAGAAAACGGCTGTGATACTATTTACTTCAGATGTGATAATTCCGATACAGAATCGAGGGACGCCATCGATGGTTTGAGGGAAAATGGACCACAAGATACAGTTGTATTCAAACGAAGCATATCATTAATAGAGGAACGCATACAACGTGTTATACCCAAAGATAAACGACCAATAAGGAAACGTATAGAAAACAAAGCGAGACCTAAATCAGATTTCTTTCCCAGAATAACTAAAGAGAGCCGCGTTTTAAGTAATAGTAGTCCTTCGTTGATTATGAAGGATAGGAAAAATGAGGAGGTTGAAGTGAATATTGAAAATGTTATGAGCTATCAGGACTCATCTTCGGACGAATGTTTGAAATATTCGGAGAATGACGACTTCGAGATACTCGAAAGGGAGATAGAAGAAGATATTGCTAATTGTAATTTGACTTCTTTGAATAGTAAATGCTTAGAGAAGATATCGGAAGAGAATTTATCCCTTATTAATGATTAAATGACAAGAGATGACGGAATAACTAATAAGTGCTTTCCAGTGATTAATTCCAAATATTTACACTTTGTGCTACTTATTTTTAAGACATTGGCTTAAATAAGCTAATATAAAGGTGCATTGACCAAATCAGGCTTGAAGCCTTGTCAATTTTGGATTTAAAATTATTATGCGATCAAATCATAAAATTAAAATATAGTTGGCTTATAAATATTTTTATATTGATGTTTAATTGTTTCTAGCCATATTTCTAATATGATTCCGTCCAAACGGCTCTCGCATTTAGAAAATCCAAAGATGTTAATATTTTGATAGAATTTTGTTTGAAGATTCGGTAATATCTCGAAGAAGGGCTCGTGTGTCAACGTGAAAGCGACTTATGAGAACTTAATCTAAGTGAACAATAACATAAAGTTAGGGGTCTATTCAACTGTCTTGACGGTTCAATGTCATGGTTATACTGAAGAGCTAAGATATCTGAATATTATTATAGAAAAAAACAATACGTCGCAAACGCGTTGACGCCGGGGCTATGCCGCGTAGATATAAGTTGTAATTAATTTTTGTGGTTGTCATTTCATTCCCTCATATTTTAAGTTAAAGATCAAGGCTATGTGATTTTTTAATTAAGTAAATTAACGTTCCACTGTTGTGATGTAGATGGTAGCTGTTTAAATATTTTTACAGTAATATTTTCGCACAATTTTTTTTAATTTACCCTTTGGTGTTCTTTATAGTCTTATTTTTCCTATAATTAAAATCATTTCGGTTTAGAAATACCAAAAAATAATATAATTTTAAATCAGCACATAAAAATAAATTTATAAAGAATTGTTTTTTTTTTTAATTTTTTTTAGTTTTGCATGTTCCAATGTAACTTTTTGAGTAGCGTAACAAAACGTTTGTCATATTATTCTAATAAATTCTGGTAAAAATGGCGTGTTTATGGAAACAAAGTACGCTGGCACGTCACAAACTTAACATTCCAAACTGTACCTCTGTTTATTTGATTGTAAAAATATCTGTTGTTCATAAATAAAGGTTCCACAATTAAGTTTTTTTTTTCTATCCTACATTTTATTTTATTTCCTACCCGTCACTACAAAATATCTCTATAAATTATTCCATTTAAAACGAATACAATCTGTTTGACTATTATCAAGACATGTCGAAGAAACTGATTAAAAGTCAAGGTAAAAAAACTTGTTTTATGATCAACAACATATACAGCAATTCGTTTTGTGTATTACGTCACGTACACGCCCATTTTTTGGTCGAAGAAACGAAAAACTACGTGGTTTTTATGATATATTCCTAACCTCTAATTGTAAGAAGTAAATAAAAAACGATACTAATGTGTCATTTCATTTCACTGTACTTTAAAAAGCTAAACTTAATAAATGAAGATATTCCAATAAGAGTATTTCTATTGTATTTACTCTTTAAATATTAATTCCTACTCCACACTTGCGTACAAACTATTTAATTATGCATTTCGTCCGCACACACCCATTTTTACAATCCGGTTTAGACCAATTCAAAAACAACTTTATAAATTATTCAAATCAAAATGCCAAGCCTTCAAAAGTGGATTGTAGATTACGAATAAAAATAACAAATGTTACATCATATTGATATAATGAAATGTTCGAATAGATAGCGTCATAACGCTTTTACAGTTTCGTAAAACATTTAGCGGCGCTCAGTTGAACGGCGTCAGCTGAGCGCGCGCGCCGCCATCTTTGTTGGATAGATTAAAAATATTAAAAAAATGACACAACAAGGACCGGCTTTCGATGTGAATGCTATGACCTTGACCAGATGGGTCTTGGCTCAGCAAAGAACAGCTCCTGAAGCCACTGGCGACCTGACTTACCTTCTCAATTCTATACAAACAGCAGTCAAGGCTATACAATCGGCGGTAAGGAAAGCCGGAATCGCTAAACTGTGAGTACATTCAACTATATTAATTTAAAGTAACAATAGTTTTTTATTACACATAATAAAATATATTTAGGATATGATTTTTTATATTGAAATAATCGAAATTACGTTTCGCTGTTTATCTTAATGCAATGACTTGCAATAAATAATGAATAAATAGACTTTGTTTCCAAATATTTACAAATAATCGGGTTGTGCAGATTTCACATACTAAAAGTAAGGGTCCAATAAAGCTGTGAGTGGGGCAGTTAAATGTAGAAAAAATAATGAACAGCATTTCTGTTTAGGCATGGTATCTCTGGGGACACTAACGTCCAAGGCGAACAAGTGAAGAAACTAGATGTTTTATCAAATGACTTGTTTATAAACGTTCTTAAATCTTCATTCACAACATGTCTACTGGTTTCCGAAGAAAACTCTTCAGTTATAGAGGTGAGTGCAATTATTTACATGAATTCATTCATGGAGTGTTCCCATTGGGCCGATTAATTCTATGGGAAATGATCGGTGAAACGATCGACCCAATTTTTAATTTGGAGATAAAAATTAAAATTATAATATATGATACTAATAAAAAAGTTAGACTTCAAGAATAGGTTCCAAATTCAAAATCGTAGCGTAATCGCGAATTTCAACTATCGTATACACACCTGTATAAAATATATCGACATCTCTGCTTTATTCGAAGAAAATGAGAGGGCTAGCAACATTAAAGGTATTACGACAGTGTAAATTCACCATAACATTTTTGTATAAAGAAGACATTATTGTATGTCGACAAATAGATCGATTGTTTAATAAAGGTCCCCTTAACATTGGAGATAATGGAATATATTTGATAACATTGAACATATCGGACATCGTTTGAACAACGACCCGAATGCACTTTGCTCTTTTATCGAGTCTTTATTTGTGTAACTTCTTTTATAAATGTAATCAATAAAAATATGTTTGACGTATTCTTTGTTCGATCATACGTCATACTAATGTTATAAATGCGAAAGTTTAGGTGGATGAATGGATTGGAATGGTTGTTAGAGTTTGTAGCCTAAAGAACTGAACGGGTTTCGATGATGGTATAGATGTAGAGAAGCCTGGACGAACGCATAGGCTATTCATTTTTTTTGTTTAAATCAACGCGGACGGAGTTGCGGGAGAAGGCTAGTTTATATGATAGTTAACATGAAAAAAACTGAAAGCTAACGCCGGATTTTATCGTTACCTTTGCTTGTTTTTTTGCTGGCTTAAGATAAAATGTCGTATATAGGTGGAAAGCGAGAGACGCGGCAAATACGTGGTGTGCTTTGACCCTCTCGACGGATCCTCTAACATCGACTGTCTTGTCTCCGTTGGATCTATCTTCTGTATTTATAAGTAAGTATATGTAGTGCTATTTTTCAATGCCAGTTTAACGGTTATTCATAGTCCCTTAATATTTAGTTAAAGAACTTTTTCACCATTAAAATAATATGACTGTTAGTTTAAGTAAAATTTTTATCCGGCTCGAAGGACCCTAATATGTTAAGTAGACAGTATAATCATATTATTATAAATGCAAAAGTTTAGATGGATGGATGTTTGTTAGAGTTCGTAGCCTAAACGGTTGAACGGATATCGATGAAATTTGTCATAGATGTATATAGTCTAGAAGAACTCGTAGGCTACATGCTTTTGTTTTTTCAATTCCACGCGAACGGAATCGCTGGTGAAAGATAGTAAAATTTAAACTAGACCTGCTAGTTATCGCTTAAAGAAATAATGGCAGATTGACATAAAACAGCAAAGAGAATGGCAATAATAGTCCGTCAATGAGTTGTGGAAGTGATTGTAGTTGGCTGGTTTAGATCTTGGGGCGAGGTCTGAAACTGTCCGGCTACCCCGCCAGCGGTGCATAACTGTACTTTTAAACTATTGTAACTAAACATCGTGTGTAGAAAGACATCATCAGGGGAGCCATCGGAGTCTGACGCGTTACGTCCGGGGCGCGAGGTGGTGGCCGCGGGATACGCGCTGTATGGCTCCGCTACCATGATGGTGCTGGCGCTAGGCCGGGGGCGGGGGGTTAACGGCTTCATGTACGATCCCTCGCTCGGGGAATTCATACTCACCGACCCTAATATGAGAATACCTGAGAAGGGGAACATCTATTCCATTAATGAAGGTATGAAATCATGTTTATATATGTTTTTCTTGTATAAATGTATCTAAAGACTTGTAAAGAATCAAATTGTAACTGTTTGTTGCCCCTAGCATAAATAATATATTATACTAGTTTAAGTTACTTGGTCAAAAGTCTAGTTTAACAAGCCTATATGTGAAGTTAAATTCCTTTGATACTCTTGATTATGAACAAAATGTTTCAAATCACTGTAATCTGGCTTATTTCAAACTTTTTGTTTTTGTGAAATAATGGTTTGATTTGACTATAATTTTTAGCTTTCCAGCTTCCGTTATTTTATTATATATTTTAATTTAAAGCTATAGGATCAGTATATCAGAACATCTATGAAGAAAATAACAGCAATCAAACATTTGTAGGTTACGCAGCGGAATGGGAGGAGGGTTTGAAGAGTTATATAGAGTCTAAGAAGCGTCCCGCGAGCGGCAAAGCGTACGGCGCGCGGTATGTCGGCTCTATGGTTGCCGACGTGCATAGGACTATCAAGTATGGCGGCATCTTCATGTATCCTGCCACTAAATCCGCACCTAACGGGAAAGTAAGTATTTATTGGCTTATTTCATATGGGCACAGTACATTTTACATCTGTAAATCAAATTTCCGCAAAATATACTTTGTGTCCTTATAGATTTTATTGCTTCATTTCAAATAATCTTCTTTCTTACTAATATTATAAATGTGACAGTTCAGATGGATTTTATTTCGTACCTCCAAAAACTGTTCAACGGATTTCGATGTAATTTGGCATAGTTAAAGAACACTTAACACATAGGCTGGTTCTGTTTTTTCAATTTCGCGCGCCCGTCACAGGCAAAAGCTAGTTTTATAACAATAGTATACTCGAATTTAATTGATATGAGAAATTATCATAACACTTTTCCATTCATGATATCATTTTTTTGTGTCATCATCATCATCATCATCATCACCAGCTCACTATACGTCCCCACCGAGGGGCTCGGAGCCTACCCTAAGTTAGAGTGACTAGGCCATAGTCAACCACGCTGGCCCACTGCGGGTTGGTTGACTTCACACATATCTTTGAATTTCTTCGCCGATATGTGCAGGTTGCATCACGATATTTTCCTTCACCCTAAGAACGTCGCGTAATTTATGTACATATTTTTTGTGTATTTTTGTGGAAATTTTTGAAAAAAAATCCTGTAATTACAGCCTTGAAAAAAAATTAGATTTGTTTATAATTTCTCATTTGTATAAAACAATATTTAATTTCCAGCTGCGTCTTCTTTACGAGTGCATTCCGATGTCGTTCATAGTATCGGAGGCTGGAGGTTTGGCCTCTAACGGCCAAGTCCCCTTACTGGACGTGCAGCCCACCAACATCCACCAGCGCGCGCCGTGCTACCTCGGCTCTAAGTTAGACGTCGAGGAACTTATGAAACATTTAAAGGCTTAACTTTTCCATTGTTATATGAAATATTGTTGTCTATTTTTTCCTAATAAAGTCTGATACTAGTCTTAAAAGTTGTTTTAATTCATTTCTCTTTGAAATCACACAGCCGCGTTGTGGAACGGTCTGTCCTCGGCGGTATTTCCAAACCAATACGACTTAGGATCCTTCAAGAAGCGAGCCTACAATTTCTTCAAAGGCAACGCATCTGTAGTTCCTCTGGTGTTGAGGATGTCTGGGCGTCATTGATCACCTTTCTGTTCTCGCAGCTCGTTTGCCCCCTTTTCTTATAAAAAAAAATATATTTCTATACTATATAATAAATAGGAAAGATTTGGATTTTTTATTTCTGTATGTATTAAAAAAATCTAAAACTTGTATAGCCTTGTAAGGCGTTCCTAAAAAGTACCGATGAAAAAATGGTCACAATGTCTATATATTTCTCAAATTTTTGGTTAAAACTATGTTTTTGTAGGTGTAAACACTGATATCCGAAAAGAAAGTTTGGATGGCTGATGTTACTTTCTTATTACCAAAACGGATAAACAGACCTCAATGAAATTAAACACAGATGTAGAACATAGTTTGAACATAAGCTACTTTTAAAAAGTAAAAAAAAATAAAAACGGGTTTTTACATAAATAAAACTCAATTTTATAACAGTCGGTAATCTTTATTTCCTCCTAAATGCTGACAATTGTATGACAGTGACATTTTTTTTATTTTCTGCAACATTTTCATTGTAGAAACACTTTAAATAACTTCTAGTCCTTTCTCTGTCCATCATTTTCGTAGAGTGGAAAGGGGAAGTAGATTTGACGGAGGAGTGCATAGAAAAATAAAATATTCTTTTTTTGCGTTTTCTCCGTTATTACGTAGACAATGCATCTATAATTGCGCCTGTAATCTAAGTGGTAATAGTAATCTTAAAATAATCACACTTTAAACACTATTTTCATTAGAATTCTATACATTCTAGTTAGTTTATATTCTAATAACAATGCAAATTTATTATCCTGTTTTCGACCTTAATACTAACAAAAACCAATATTTAACTATTTCAAATTCACATCATTCAAAACATAGCAGAATTATATGGAATATTATTTATTAAAGATTTTCTTTTTAAGCAGAAATTTTTATTTCATGCAACATTTTAAACGAGTTATAGCCTGTTTTTATCTTATACCACAAAATATTCTGCCATAGTTGTTTTAGCATTTTTATGAAGAATAATTATATTATGAAACTTTAGAATAACAATACAAATGATACGAAGAAATCTTAGATAAGATCTTTCATTTATAAATAAACTAAATTAGCACACTAACGGCCGAATACTGAAACGCCATTTAAACATGTAACATTGTTAAGACCACGCATAATTCCTTACTTTTGACGTCTATCAGATTGTAAGAGCGCGCACACCTTTCACTAAACTATCGCACAACTTTTTAGTCCGCTTTGATTCATATGAACTTACATATATGGAGATGCGTACACTACTCGATTTTTAGTTGTGCAACTAAACAGTTGAATTGGCTGCGAAGCAATCGACAATCGCACAACTATTGTGCGATATTTTAGTCAAATGAGTGCGCCCGCTCTAAGTGTCGCTTACGAAGCGTAGTATTGACTTACTTTTTTCGCAATTTCATCCGAGTTGAATTAAAAAATTTATGCCTATGATATTATACAGCTTGTTAACAATGAAAGATATTTTTAATCTGTCCAATTTTTGAGTAATTTCAATACATACAAAAATATAAATCTTTCTTCTTTATAACATTTAAGATTCGTTTCAATATTTGACCGTTATAATAACATTCACAATGTCACAATTCACTATAAAACACAGTATCCATATCCTGCGTACGGTTTGCAGTCTTTTGGGGGTTGGAGGGCGTTGGGGGTTATGCGGTGAGCGCCACGAACTGGTGGAACACATCCAGGATGTGAGGGTCCAGGTCCTGCGTGAACAGCAGCGTCTCCAGCGTGCTGCTATACTTCTGCACTTGCTCGTGATGCTGTAACACAATAATGGACTTTAGATAACTACTAGCTGTTGCCCGCGACATCGTCCACCCAATATTAAGATAAGAAAAGTAGCCTGTAACATGGCCGTCTATATCAGCTACCGTTAAAAGTCAGGTCAAAATCAGCCCAAGCGTTTCTGAGGTTACCCGGAACAAACGCGGCTTGCGGACGGACAGACAGACAGACAGACAGACAAAAAAAATGCGATTTTATTAATCAGCAACGCAAATACATCATCATTACAAACAGACACTCCAATTTTATTGTTTGTATAGAATAAATAAGATAGGCTAAAAAGGTTGAAGTCTGAAGAAAGTATGTATTGGATTGTGTAAAAGAGGGTATTTAAGGGTGTGTGTATTTTTAGCTGATAGTGATGTATGGTGGTATGGACAAGGGAAAGTTGTTGTTGTTGCTTTTGTTGTTGTTGTCGTTGTTGTTGATATTATTGTCGTTGTTGTTATCGTTGATGTTATTGTTCTTATTCTAGTTGTTATTGTAGTTGTTGTTGATGTTATTGTTGTTGATGTTATTGTTGTTATTGTTGTTGATGTTATTGTTGTTATTGTCGTTGTTGTTGTTGATGTTGTTGATGTTGTTCTTGTTGTTGATGTAATTGTCGTTGTTGTCGGCGGTATACTCACGACGAGGAAGACATGTCTCAGACGGGCGACGGTGCTGCGGTACCAGTGCGTGTCGTGCTCGCGCGCGTCCGTGTCGCAGCGCACGAGGTGCTCCGACAGGATCATGATGAAGCGCTGGAACACGATCAGGAACAGCCGTTTCTGGTCCGTGTGCGCCAGCTCCAGGCGCTCCTCCATGCGCTCCACGGCCTGGTACAACATTATTAAAAAAACATGTACAAAAAACGAATCCAAAATACACGAAAGATAAAATAGTCCCAAAAAAACGATACACTACAAAATAACGAAATAATTCCTCGATTCACATAAACCTCCTTTTATATGTAAAATGTTTACTCGAAAATATACACTACCAATATTTTATTTATTTATTTATTTTTTGTAGACAAAAGAAAATATTTTTTTTAATAAATACATATAGAAAATAAAGTATAATTAAAAAAAAGTTGGTCCAATTTGGCGTCATGTGCATATTGCCTATTGCAATCATAGATTGTATAGCCTCACTGGTACCAGTTAACGTTCACCTCGTGCCAGTTATTGAACGCTACAACTGTACTGGCCTGGTGCGAACCGCACAATTTAAGCCATAAAGACCGGAGAAGACTAATTTTCAAGTTTTACTGCTGTGGAAGAGGGGCTTTTGGCAATATCACAAACGTGAAAGTTTGGATGGATGGATATTAATTACTATATATCTCCAGAACAACTAATCTTTAAGATCATCATTAAGAATGTGTACATTAGAGTAAGTTTGAAAGTAGCGCCAGTGGTGGAGAAATTGAGAAGCAAAAGGTTAGCGTGGTATGGACATGTTATGCGACGAAACGATGGGAACATAAACCAGAAAGTGTTAAGAATGACTGTGGATGGCTACAAAGGAAGAAGAAGACCGAAGAAAGTATGGATATATTGTGTGAAAGAGGATGTATGGACCCTCTGTAAGGGATAAGGGCAAGTGGATGACAACACACTGTACTATCATTGGAAACTAATTTATCAGTACAAATGTAAAAACTAAATTGGTTTTAAATGTGATTATTTGTCTTCTATTGTAAAAATACATACTTCTTCAGTAGGTTTATCTTGATCCTTCTTCTTCTTGGTGCCGCTCTCGTCTTCAGAGTCCGAACTGCTGGAGTCCGCTCGCGCTAGAGCCTCCCGCGCCTCCTGCAGCTCGCCACCTGAAGTTATTTTTTTTAGCACTTTAAATATTATTTATCACGGAACACGGTGGAAGTCGCTAAGAAAAACATTACTTTAGTTGTGCACGCAAATGATACTGAGACACATTCAAAAATACGTATAACTAGTTCTTAGTAAACAATCGTATTAGTTTGTGATATGATTAAAAAGCTTCTATATTATCTTACTGATCTTACTAATATTATAAATGCGAAAGTTTAGATGGATGGATGTTTGTTAGAGTGTAGCCTAAACGGCTGAACGGATCTCGATGAAATTTGGCATAGATGTAGAGGATAGTCTGTAAGGACACATAGGCTATTCATTTTTGGATTTTTTAATTCCACGCGGACGGAGTCGCGGGCGAAAGCTAGTAGCTCATTAATTATTTCGAGGCGTCATTTTAAATTATTTTTTTTATCAAAATTAAAC
>NW_013525805.1:2439910-2476788 GCF_000836215.1 Papilio polytes
AAATTTACATTCCCTTCCTATCCTTTCCTCTTAAGAAAAGGGTGAAAAGAGAAACGGACTAAAATTAGTACCTGTACTGTACGCGGAATTACTTCCACTTCACAGCACGGTATTACACCGGGCAAGCCGACCCTATAGTCCAAAGATGTTAAAGCAGGCTCTATCACTATCTACACTTTTATTGGTGAGAGATTTTGATTTATTTCAATACATGCAACACAAATCTTTCCTCTTTACATCATTAAATATAGAACTATAGATGAAACTGTTTTATGAAATGTTAATAGTTGATCACTAACCTTGAAAACATAATGAAACTTAGATATAGCGGCGAAACTGTGCGAGATGCTCTTGCTGCCGAGGTTGAGTAGCGTCTGCACGAACACGTCTATCTTGAGAGGGTTGTAATGTGGATGTGGAGCGGCGTCGCCATCACGTAGCGGGTTCGGCAACTCCCGGAGTACGTTCAGCGCTTCCTCAGGCGTGCATTTGTTACGTACGCACACGACAAGCCGATGTGCCGCCTCCGTACCGGGTAGGGTAGCTAGGAAGGTACAAATTTATGATAAAATAAAATAAAAACCCCGTTAAACACGAGCAATTACAAAACTATACTTTTAGACAATAACATAATTCTTGGTCTTGGGTTCGAATCCTGCCGCCATGTACCAATGTGACTTTTCAATTTTTCGAAAATTCATATGTACATAATTTACCTGACGTTCTTACGGTGAAGGAAAACATCGTGATGCAACCTGCACATATCGGCGAAGAAATTCAAAGATATGTGTGAAGTCAACCAACCCGCACTTGGCCAGCGTGGTTGACTATGGCCTAGTCACCCTAACTTTAGGGTAGGCTCCGAGCCCCTCGGTGGGGACGTATAGTGAGCTGGTGATGATGATGATGATGATAATTGTATAAACTTAATTAACTTGAACACAGAATGATTCTCGCCAAAATGGCGCGCTATTCCTAAATCTACTGAATGACATTGACAGATGTCATAGAGACGGGACGTGTATGTCGTTATATAGTGTTGCGCCGATTTCTTCTTAATACTTATTTGCCATTTGATATTAGTTAATTGGTTTAAGAAAAAGCACCGATTCATTAATGCCCCAATAGGGGTATCTTTTTGAGTAGATTTAATAGCCAAATCTAAATTAAGGAACACCTTTTTCGTCTAGATGCTACCGCATGTATTTATTACCATAAATATCTTAAATTAAGGTCATATTGAAATTTTAACTGATGTCTGATGGTTTAAACCCAATTATATTCATTGAATAAATAGGAATAAAAAGCTACTTTTCTTGTGTTAATTTAAATTTTATCACTTGATCAGACGTGCGGGCTGTTAGCATTGATATTCTCGCGATATCGGCCAGTGAACAATACAGGGTGTTGCGTAAAGCGCAGTTGGTATCAGTATGGTTTTCGCGGGCGTGGGACATAGTACGATTCATTAGAGTTATAAAGGTAATTAAAGTTTAAGTGATCTTGCGCAAGTTTACGAGTTGGGTACAGTTAACACATTCATTAAAAAAATTAAAAAACTCTTTATTAGACAAAAAAAAAACATTTTTACACAATCCATTGGGTTTCTGTCTCTTGAACTAATTATAACAACTGCGTATCAGGACGCAGATGGATGGCAGGCAATGTTAGGATTTTTAATAAAAAATTATAGTTAAATAACTCGCTTACTTAATGTTTTGTTTGTTAATTTGTTAAGTGGCCGAAAAATCCACAAAACATACGGCTATCTCAGATATTTCAGAGAGAATGAAAGAGATGGTGTTATAGAAGTAGGAATCCTAGTCTACAAGATCGCTAATTCGTTAGTATTCATAGAGAACGTAAACACGTCTGAAATGAACGAGGAAAGCGAATAAATATCTTGCTAACTGAAGCGTGTCAAATCTTAACACGAAGACAAACACATTAGTAATATCATTAAAATTTACACGAAGTAAAGAGCTAAATTAATAAATTTCACTTCTAGAATTATATCTTATTTATAGTAATAAATTAAACTTTACTTCTGTATGATACAATTACAACTCCTAGCAAAGCTTGCTATTATTTATATACAGTATATTATATATGTATGTATTTTATGTAATTCTACACAAAAAAAACCAGCGCACCCGCGGACAAACCAATTATATGGTTTTTGCGGGGCCATATTTGTGCTTATTTTTTTTAATTTGGGTCATGTAATATTTTCAATAATAAATAAATAATAATAATAATAAATATTAACCTGTTTTTTTATCCCTTTACCGTGTGATAATTTTGTTTCCAATTTATTTACCCCCAAAATTCAATATCGTGAAAATATATAGCCTACAAACTATCATGAGTGTAGGGATTTTTAGTAAACGAAGAAATGTTCACAAAATAAAATATGATTGCAGACATCCTAGTTAACAAAGAAGTATATGTTTACGCCTTATTACATTAGTATATAGATATAAACAAGTACAGATTGGTTTGATTTTTTTAAGAAAAAAAAATTGGAGGCATATACTGAGATGAAAAGCATGCGTGCGACAGTCGGTGACAAAAGAAGATAGCAATAAAAGGGGGAGGAAGGGGGGTGCAGTGACAGGGGGGCTCGCGCGCCCTCGCGTGGCCGTTGAATAACACTTTCAGTAATGTTTATGAACTTTTAATGAATGCACATGTAAATAATTCAATAGAAAAGCGGTGTACGGTTGTCAATTGTTTACACGAGGTTTTTCTTTTAATTTCACCGAATAACTTATTCCAGCCAGACTGAAAACATGCTAAGCAATGTGCATAATATGCTTATGCAAATATTAAAAAGCTATAGTCTATCCATACATTATGGGAAAGTGATTTATTATCTTTATTAATATAATAAAGCGTAAACACACATTACTTCGTGGCGTAAGATGTCAACAATCCCAGTATGTTTTTGAATAATTCTATCTTTAATAAAAAGTCCAACACTTACGACACGTTTTAGGATATATATTTTCACGCTATTAAACTTAGGGGTAAATAAATTGGAAAAAACCCTAATGTAAGGGACTATGAACTAAAAGCTGCCAAAATTAAGAAAACAAGGTTTTTATGGTAATGGTAATTTTGACATTTGCAATTAAGAATTTGACAATTATAAACAATAAAATAAAGTTTTTATAATTTCACGCGGATGAAACCGCACGGGAACAGCTAGTCATTAGTAACAGTAAACGATACACAGATTTGAAACAATGGGTCATTTGATTTACGTTAAAAACTCAAGTCTATTAAGGATATAACGTCCGTTTCCACTAGTTATGACACTTCCCGCGGTTCACCATAGCTGCAGTGCAAGATAATATCTCCCAGGTTTCACAACATAATGGTCAGTACATTCAGTAAAACATGGTTGCACAAAGTAATTATTATTTCGTACTCTAGCTTACGTCAGACAAAATTAATTATGCCAAATTTTAGGAAGGAAAAAGGAGACGAAATAAATAATTAAAAAACTTGAGCAAAAAAATTATACCTTAGTCTATTTTATTTTGCTTAACTTTAAAACGGATATTTTTTTAGTTTGTTTTGTGTAAATAACGAATATATTTTAATACCTATTTCTAGGTGGATTTTTCATAATTTAAAATGAAGAAAAAAGTTTTCATGCAGGTCATTACTCTCTGATCAATCCTTGAGGCGATCATTGGTAGGTGGTTAGTGGAAACAGGTGGTAAGTGGAAACAGGTGGTAAGTGGTGGTAGTCAGTGTTCGGTGGTGACGACAGACGGCAGTGTCGCGTACCTTCGACTCAGTGAAATAAAACGCGTAGAGATGAGATCCGCGTTATTATGCGTTTTCGTTACGCTATTTGTGAGTTTTTTATAATTTTTTATAAACATTTTTAAGGAGAAATTTCTGTTTGTTTTCCCGGTGAATTTATTAGTGATTTCTTTTTTTATTGTTTGTATAGCCTTACTCTTGAAATGGTCTGTATGTTTGAATGTGATTTTGTGTATTTGAATTTATTTTACAATTATTTGTATCGAAATGTTTTTAATGTAGAAACCACTAGGGTTAACATAGTTAAATATCGTCAGATATATTACGTTAATGTTAAATTTGTTCGATGCATTTTTTTACATAAATATAGTTTAATTAACGCTTGCATTACACTTATTACATTCAATTAAATTGGAATTTTACTTATATCAAATTTAATCCAAGTTAAAATCTTCGATTTAATTCATTATTTAAAAAAAACAGGCTATTAACGCTTATCTTTAAGTCTTATTTTTTTTTGCCTTTTATTTTTTTTCCATAACAATTTTCTACCGATTCGAACCTACGAGTCGTATACAATCACTGAGCTATGGTTACCGACATTCATCATCTCAAAATCAGTACAGCAGACGACCTCATTACGAGTACTTGCTATTGTAGGTCTGTGAGTTTCCCAACTACTATAAGAATAATTGTTTTTTTACACGATTATCTGTCAATGGGAAGGCGATAGTAAGCATCGGTGTTACTTGAATGATAAATGAGGGCACTTTATAGTAGTTTTTCTTAACGGTTTTGGAAAAAGAACTTTATTAGTAAACGTAGAGAGCTTTTAACCAATTCAATTTTCTGGTGAATTTTTGTTTATGTGACCATAAAGAGATTAAATCGATATTGAATAAAGAAATGCCGTTAATATGAATAATAAAATATATTTTATACTAATAAATGACATGAAAAATTCGAGTTTTCGATGCGATAATGGCAAAATTATAAATTTATTCAAAAGTAATTTAAAAGGGGGAAAATTGAAATCGATCAAGCAATTTTAAGTCAGAATTAAGATCTTTATTGCAACGTACATGTAACTTTTATCAAATTTGTAGATCGTGTTTTTTAAATACATCCATCTAAACGTCTAAGATAAAATCAGCACCTTGAATTCTATCTATTGAACGTAAGTGTAACTAAATAACATGCTTTATGCGTTTCTAGGTCTCGATTTTAACGCAACAGATTATGATAAGATATAACAATCGAACATACAACCAACCTAACAACTTGAAATTAAATAGAAAAGTGCACTATAATATTGTCAATAAATAATTGATAATCTTACTAATATTATAAATGCGAAAGTTTAGGTGGATGGATGTTTGTTTGTAGTCTAAACGGCTGAATGGCTCTCGATGAAATTTGGCACAGATGTGAAGGACTCACTTTTGTTTTTGTTTTTAATCCTACACGGCCGGAGTCGCGGGCGAAAGCTAGTTTGTCTATAATATAAAGTATATAAGTATTTAAAAGACTTTTAAGCTTCTTTTGCACTTGACATTCATCCGCATCTGAATCAATTTCATTGATCAAACGCCCAGTGGAAAGATGGTCTAATTGTAGGCAGAGACATTTTCAGCAAATGCTAGAAGTGTTCAGTGTTGCGGAACATTTTGCAGCGGGGATGCATACTGCACGCAACTGTACCGAGGCACGCTAATGCCACTTTCCCGATAATACGATTTTACTTTCAAACGCACATTCAAATATTTACTTAATTTTTTTTGTATACTAATGTAATCAATCACGACAACTGGATATACCCAAATTAATCGTCGAGGTTAAATAACTATTGACATATGCATTTGTAACAAACAGACGATTTGTTTATCTTGAGTGTAGACTTAAATGCGTAAACCTATTTTTTGAGATTTACATTTAACTTACTACTTACTAATTATTAAGGCCACGACTTTTCAAGTAAAGAAGTCTTATTAATGTTCTTTTCATACTTTATTCCAGGTCGAAGGAAATATAGTTGCAGGAAATGACTTCAGACCGACACCTATCCCTCTGGACGAATGGCGGCCGGGGGAGAGACGCGGTAGAGCAGGGACATTACACGAGACAATCAAAACTGCTTCCCCACCCACTATTGTCGCTATCCCCGCACATTACTGGGAAGATGCGCTACGTCACAGTGTCTATTTAACCTTAGTCAGAGATAAAATTGATCAACTAATTGCTAAAGGAGACATCGACTCGAAAGAGACACAAGATTCAAAACACATAGACGATCAAGATCTTTGGGAAAAAATTAAAACAGCACCATTCGATAGACTTAAAGAAGTCGAAAGTACAACATATGGAGATGTTACGATATTAGCAAGAGGAAGGTTATTAGAAGAATTAAAAGGATATCGCTTCACAGAAGACGACAAGTCGCATGAAAAGTGCGACGAAGATAAATGCATGAACGGTGTTAAAGCTTTCTGGACCGTGAAGCGTGTTAGACAAAGAGATCAAGAAATGTCTCCAGGCAAATACCACTATGAGTTAACGTTTTCTGTCATGTCACAAATACCAAAAAAACAACACAAGCCGTATGAACGACCAATTAGAACATTCACGGTCCAAGAGAGCATAAATGATAGAGTAACTGAACAACCTTTAACATATAGAACTGAAACAGCACCACCGCAAATATCTCGGCCTGAAAGAGCCATTTGGTTCCATAAAAACATTGGTCAAACACCTCGCTACCACAAAAGAGAAAAACAGAGCGAATTAGAAAGATTATTCTCTTCGCTATTTGATGATGATGATGATGACGATCCGAACTATGAACAACAAAGAAGATATAAACAAAACCAATACCATCCGACATATTCACCATATTCTAAAGTTAGTTACGTAGGAAGCGCAAGTTCAGAGCACAACACTCATTTAAAATCATTACCATATCCATATAAACCTCACGGTATCAAACACCAGAGCCATCCTCCGGACACCTTCCATCAACATTATTTAGAACAAGACAGTGGTTTGAATTATCCACATTTCTCACAGGCAGATTACAAAATACCGGGATATAATAAAGTAGATAGCACAACCCGTCCGGCAGTCTTACCTACGCCATTACCTCCGCTGGCTTCATCGAAAGATTCTTTTACAAAAAAGAGCACTACGATGAAATATGAAATGTCAGATATGATTACAAACCCACCACCGATACATAAACAATATAACAAAGGGAAAGCACCAGTTAAAGGTAATTACTTTCCGGAACGTTTAAGACCACCAATTTATAACGCACCTCCTGGCGTTTTTGTCACGATGGACAAGAAACCTTTTAAACCGATGCCACCGTTAAAGATGCCAGCCACGAAACCACTGAGGTCACATAAACCCATCGATTTTCGACCGAGTCCACAAGTTCTCGATGTTCAGTTTTCTGAACCCGATCCCTTGTTCGATTCTGCATTTAGGCCAATAACTGTAAATTACATCGACAGTACAAACACAACAGAGAAAGCCATTGTTACGGAAGAAAACAAATACAGCGATCATATATTACATAAACCTGTAAGCTCGAAAAGGCCTCCGAAGAAACAAAACAATATAAGAAACTATGAAATCACAACAAACAGTCCAGATATTATAACTGCTAATAGTAACGAACAAGACGATGTTATTGAATGGGCTGACATGCTGAGTATTTTTGCTAAAACTACTCCCATGGATACACATAAGGAGAAAAATAAAACATTGTCGAGTACCACACCTCTGCCAACATCTACCGCTACTATTAAAGTTAATACAAAAGAAACAACAACTCAAACTTCAACCACTACACTGCCCTCTACAACGCAAAAGCTCAAGAAACGTACTCGACCCCCGCCAAAGTTCAACAAAACGGAAAAAATCAAAAAGCACAAACGAATCACCACAACAACTTCAACATCTACCACAACATCCACAAGTGCTCCATTAACTACAAAACTTTTTAAAGAAAAGAAACGATTCAAACCAGATTCAGATGCAAAACAATCCAGTACGATTGTCACTAGTACTACAAAAGCACCATGGAAACCTTCTTCAAAAGCAACCACTACTCCATCAAGCACTATTAGTACATCAACGACAGAAAACCCACCATCAACAACTACTAAAACAACCACTAAGGCTACTAGTACTGAATCTACATCGACTACAAGACCAAAGAATATTAACCGGTTTCGACAATCAACATTATTGATTAAAGGAACATCACTAAAACACGACAGATGGAGTGCCACAAGTGCAGCGCCTGAAAAACTTCGCGGTGTAGTTTCATCGAATTATAATCAGAGAAGAAAAGGTTCCAATTTCCAAGGATATATTTCGTCTACACCTAAATATGTAGACGAAGAGCGAAATCGCCACGATCATATCGATGGTACAAGTACTATAAGACCGATTACTCAAGAGATTACGACGAAAAAAGCCGAGGTAACATCTACTGTACCAACCGTTGAGGAAAGCGAAGAAGAAATTTCAATGGACGGTGAAGAAATATCGAAAATTAAAGAAAACCAAACATCTGAAGAAACGAGAGATCAAAGTGAATATATTTTTCAATCATCTGAATCAGGTAATGACGCAAGCAATGAAATAATTGATACAGAGGCGACATTCACAACTGAAAAGATCACCACATCACAATCAACACCTAAAGGTAAGAAATGCAAGAAAAAACATCAAAATTCAACAACAACTGAAGCTATTCCAACAACAACAACAACTATCGCTCCTACCACTACAACTACAACCACTACAACTCCTAGTACACTAGAAGATCTACTAAACGACTTTTCCTTCGATGATGAATCTAAGGATGATGAAATTGCCCAACACGATACAGATAACGAAGCGAGTCAATCACAAGATCATTATTTCAAAATGAATGATGATTTAAAAGAACTTCTTGATACTATTAACAAAGACAGTAAATATGAAGGTTTAACTGACGACGACGAATATGATGAAGAGAATGATGATGATGATGATGATGATGATGACGACGATGATGATGAAAGGGAAGCAATGTTTGAAGATGAAGATATCACTTATCATTCATCTGAAGATTCACCTCGACATTCAAATGACGAATATGACGAGAAACGGCCATTAAGTTTGCTAGAATTAATGGCTATGGAATAGACTGAATATTACTAAATATTGCCACACTTATTTGCTTGATAGTTACTAAGCAGTTCCTTAGTGAAGATTTCGATTATAAATCTATACTAAGGAATACACTTACTAACTGTGAGTATGGCACATAAAAATACTCAATAAGTCAGCTTTAATAC
This sequence comes from Papilio polytes, assembly GCF_000836215.1. NCBI lineage: Eukaryota > Metazoa > Arthropoda > Insecta > Lepidoptera > Papilionidae > Papilio > Papilio polytes. The sequence goes on from NW_013525805.1 coordinate 2,449,036, forward strand.
TGTTGTACAAGTCTGTACTACAGTAACATATGAAAGTAATATTGTTATAATTTAATTACAAATACGCTAAAAAAGAAAGCATTTACATTTTTTTGTTACCTGTACCTCTGTCTCTCTCGACTACACTCAGAGACAATCATTGGTTACACAAACAGTCTCTAAGTGATTTTTCACACTAATACATCAAATCTCCCTTAGTGAATATTTATGAATTCTGAGTGTTAAAGTTAATACTTAATTGTAAGCTCAAAATTCTAAGTTCAGTTTGTAAATATAATGTATATCTAGATTAGTTTAGATTAAGTTAAATAAAGTTATTTATTAATTCATTTTATTTATGTTACCTGCTCCTTCCATTGAATATTTGTAGATTGGTTCCGGTTTCAAAGGCACTAACGGTGCTAATGTTTCTGGAGTCATATCTTTTACCCTTTGATGGTATGATAACCTACAAATACAAATAAACATATTTTATTAGACACTTATGTACATAATTACTGTTACATATATGTTAAGACTCAAGTGTATGTTTTAATGGACTTTTAGCATGTTTTTTTTTTAAAAAAGCAAGGTTAAACAGCCAAATATAAAAAAACTTTAAACTCTTCCTATTATATTTTGGAAGTTGATTCATGTATAAGTATTTTAAAGTAACCATTTTAATAAGAATGGACAAACCTTAAACACTTTCCAAGAACTTCTCTTATAAATCTAGGTTTTGGATGTTCTGGGTCTAATTGTATACAACCTTCCCAATCTTCCCACGACCAGCGGTACTGAAAGTTACTTAAGTGGTACGCAAACCAGTTCACAAATCTGGAAAATTAAAGAAAAAAGACATTTAGCATTTTGTATCAAACTGTAAAGTAACCAGCTTTCGCCCGCGACTAAAGAAACTAAAGAAAAACAAAAGAAAGTAGCATTTTTCCAGAATATTCTCTACATCTATACCAAATTCCATTAAGATTTATACATCAGTTTAGGCTACAAATTCTAGCAAATATCCATCCACCAATCAAAACTTTCGCAATTATAATTCTAATAAGATTGCAAATTGTTAAAAAACTCAATATGTCATTCATTCATTCCATATATATACAAACTATTTATTTATACAGTTCTTTCTGTCCAAAAGTCGGCGTATTTAACACAAGGACCAATTTAGATGGTAGTTTGACTGGTAGATGACACATGCAAGATTATAGGCTACTTTTATAAATAATACATTAACTGTATTAAAAATATGTAATCAATAAAGATAAATTTTGTACATACCTGTCAAAGCTAGCTATATTCATTGTATCAATTCTCATAAACAAGATCTCTGTAGCCTGAGCTAGTACTTGCGGCATAGTGGACGGTTGCAGCTTACATAACTCAATGAGTATTGAACCATAACAAATCTCCAAATACCTAGGTACTGGTAAATTAAACAACTCCGCAAACATAACCTCTACTATACAATATTCTAAAGGAATCTTCGCTTTGTATGGGAAACAGAGTAATTGCGCTGCACATTCCTTTCTTTCCAAATGGTACGCTTCAATAATGTTATGCAGATGTTCCTCAATAAGAAATCTCTCTATAGAGTGTGCTCCAGGTAATACCGGACCATCAGGACAATCGGTGTAGTCAAACATTCTGAATATTACACGAGGCATGGGGTATGTGTCTCCTTCATTGTGTGGCGGAGGCTAGAAATAATATAAAACAAAAATACAGACATAAAGACACTTAATAAATTATGTTTATTACTTAAATTAATATTTAAAACTTTGTCAGATATATAGCATACCCCTTAGACACTAGTTGGATGTTAAAAAGATTTAAAGGTTTTTAAAATGTAACAAAAAAATATAGTCTTTAACAGTAAACCCCCTACACCATGAATTCTGTACACCTATATAAAATGCAAAATAAGCCCTGTAACATTAAATTTCTTACAATTAAAAAAAAGAACCCACTAATAACACTATTTATGGCTATACCCTGTTAATAACACATTCAAAAATGTTAACTCCTATAATGAGTTACCATCAACCAAGTTATAGGGGAGTATACTACATATGTAACATTCTTTTAATACAAAATTGTGTTATTGGGCTATCGTCTTATTGCTTTGCTCAACTTCCATCCACAATCCATTCACTCCCTCTACAAAACAAAAATGTAAATACCTGTATACTAGGAAGTGTGTGTTGCAAAGCTTCACAAAGTATTGAATCAAATGCAAGGTATGGTCTAGGAATGTGTTTCTCAGACCAGTTGTCCTGTCTTAACTTTTTAATTTGAGCCCATAGGCAATCTAAATATTCTTCTTGCAAGTGTGGTGAATCTGCTGACCATACTTTTAATGCCGGCCAGTGTTTCTTACTTCTTTTGTTCAGAAACACTTCAATTGTCACTAATAAATGATCTAATTGAGATTCTTTCTTTTCATATAATTCTCTACCAACCCAAGGTAAAGTGGACAAGACAGCAAACACAAACCAGTCGCGTCTGACTTGAGGAACACCGTCCTCATTCGCGGAGTCAACCAATGTTTCTAATAATGTTAGTAGTGAAGATGCAGCCAGTACATGACAATTAACTAAATCAGAAATAAATCGTAAACAGTATCTTGCAGCGTTCCACTTGCCAGTCTTTAAATTTTCTTTAAAAGTCTTTACGATGTAATCCACAAATTCACCACCAAAATTATAATTCTTAGCATTGAGTAAACCAACCAAAGTAGCATATATTGTACATTTCTCAGGCATCCGTATAGCGCATTCTGTTAAAATACGCAGGATTTTCACTCGGAAAGTACTCAAGTCAGCTTCTAAAACACTAGCTAAGCCTTCTAAATTACTTTCTAAGCTTGAACTACTTTTTTCCCCAACTCTTAGAATTAGAGACTCTAATCTATCTTCAATTTCTTGGTTCTCCGACACACGACGCCTTTTCCGATGAAGACGATCTGAAAATAAATAGTTTTTGTTGTAATGCGCCTAGTAGCAAATGATTGTTGTAGATACACATAACCTAAAATTATTAAAATGAATACCGTATCCATCTTCTTCTTCATGTCCACGTCTTCTATTCATAGTTTGGTATAGAGCAACGGGTGGATAGATGTAAAATAATCCTTGATTTATCCTTATTTGCAAATAGTAACTAAAATCGAATAATATACGTCGACAAAGAAATAAATCCAATAAAACGAAAATACCGAGATACAGATTATAACTTTTTCTGACGTTGACATCCGTTGACATATATGACATAGACGTAAAGAAGAATTAAAATATTTAGATGAATTATGAACAATTCGATACATATTTTAATTTATGATAATAAGAAGTAAAATAACTTAAACAATTGACGAAGGTTGGTGAAATAAAGTAAAAAAGAGTACTGACCAATATTTTTACAATGAACAATAACCCTATGCCCTCTGTGGATATGTCAACCGGCTTTTTGTCTATTATCTATGGTCAACTAAAGCATCAAAATAAAAACTGAAAATATTAATTTTATTCCAAATAAATGTAAAATGTTGTAAATAAGTGATAACTTCGTATAATTTTACTTAAACTAACAATAAAAAAATAAATAATGTCGTGTAATTATGCAGAAGGGCTGTCGCCCTATGAACATAAAGGTGTTCTCGGAATTCCAGAAGTATAAAATTTGTTTTAATATTTGCAGCTTTAATGACATTCTTGCTTGCTTTTGCTTTACGCATAAGGCAATTTAACTGTAACTATTTATTGTTTCATTCAGAAATTTGAAGCAATCGAGAAGTTAAATGAGAAATGTGAAATGTTAGCTCGATTGATTACGGAAAGTAAACATATTGTTGTTCATACTGGAGCAGGAATTAGTACCTCAGCAGGAATACCCGATTTTAGGTATATATTACGCAAATCTTAAGTGTTGGCTAAATATTTAAATACATTTTCTGTACTGAAACATGCCCATATTTAATTTCTTGATTTGCATCTTTTTCCAGAGGCCCTAATGGTGTATGGACTTTAGAAAAGGAAGGAAAACGTCCTTCCACAAATATATCATTTACAGATGCAAAACCTACAAAGACACATATGATATTAAAGAAATTAATAGAAAGCAATAAAATACAATACATTGTTAGTCAAAATATTGATGGACTCCACATGAAATCAGGATTGTCTCGAAAATATTTATCAGAATTACATGGTAACATGTTTATTGATGAATGCAGTTTATGTAAAAGGTAATAATTTATTACAAACTCTCTTACAGTAAAACTTAACAAAAATAGCTCTTATTAGTTATTATTTCCCCTCTTGGGGGCCCTTGTGCCTAGTCACTCCATGGAGCATTCACTGAAGCGATCTAAGACATTGGTGGCCTCTCAATCCGGTAATAATAAAGTAACAGCCCATACTGAGGCTCTTAAGGGAGCCCTCATGCTTAGTTATAAATGATATTTAGGTTAAGCGTCATCTGCAGTTGGCCACCTCAAGCCTAGTGAATCTGTAAATGCCTCTTCAAAACAAACAGTGGCAATCCAATCACAAAAAAAGATATTTTTTAACAACACCAATGTTATCAAGACTAATGATGGCTTACTATTTAGCGCTGAATTAACAAAGAGGACAGATAACAATTTTTAATATTGTTTTCTTGTTCATGTAAGATGATTTTGTTCAATATAACTTATAGACACTCTAATTTTGTTATATGTATAGAGGTATTTAATATTTTAACTCAAAAACTACTAAAACAGCAGTTACCTTTGACTTTTCTTGTTTTTAACTATAATAAAGGTTTCTGTTTAACTTCTCAGGCAATTTATCCGTAGCAGTCCTGTAGAGACTGTAGGCAAGAAGTGCAGCGGAGTGCCATGTGCGTCCGGATATAATGGTGGCAGACCTTGCCGAGGTCGTTTGTATGACGGTGTATTAGACTGGGAACATAGCTTGCCTGAAGATGACTTGTTAATGGCTGAATGGCACTCAAGGTATGTTATTACTGGCACTCAGAGTCATTTCTTGGGAACCGAGAGTTTTTAATTATATGTTTGATATTAGGATACATAAACTACATGGTTTATGGGGTGTTAAATTGCAAGTAAGGCTTGTACTATAGTATGGAAAATCACTAAATGGTTTATGCTTGTTTTAACTGACTAGCTTTTAAAGTATTTTTAGTTAAGTCACCGTAAATATAGAGCAAAATTCTGAACTTACTAACTGCATTAAAATTCTTTAAGGTTGGATATTAAGGAACTTATCCAAGTAGTATGATATATAGTAAACATTAGTGTGAAATTTAAAAAAAAATAGTCTTATTACATATTGTAAATATTTTTTCCAGTATTGCAGATTTAAGTATTTGTCTTGGCACTACATTGCAAATCGTTCCAAGTGGAAATTTACCTTTAGAGACTGTGAAGTATGGAGGGAAGTTAGTTATATGCAACCTGCAGCCTACGAAACATGTAAGTAACATATGTAATGCTTGTAAATAAAAAAGGGAGGAACAACAGGGTGTGGTTCCAACAGGGTAAGTATGCTATTTTTGTTTGTCTCTTCTTCAGTTGATTTATTTAAAGCAAATCTACAAATGTTGATTTCTATTGATATGTCACTTCGCTATTTTGGCGAATTCAAGTGGCCGCTCGTTTGTTAGCTATTAACAAAAATTACTACTTTTATACCAATTGTGTCTGTTAAGTCTAGAATTAGCTTTCTAACATAGTTAATCTGTAAAATGTTTCAAAACTTTAATTTTAGAAGTTAGGAATGATGATGAATAATATTATTATTAAATAATAATAATAATATTATTATTAAATAATAATATGGTTGTAAATTCGAATAATTAATATATTAATATTGACTTACACATGGCAGAATCACTTTTATACAAACAAAAGCCGTAATTAAAAGGGATGTTTTCTCCTTTTATATGAAAAAAAAACTTATTGACATGAATATGTTATATTTTTTTCAGGACAATAAATCAGATCTCATTATAAATTATTATGTAGATGATATATTAGAGAAAGTAATGAATATACTAAAGTTAGATATACCTGAGTACAATGAGGATACAGATCTAACAAAATTAGCTTCGACAGAGATTGTTGAATGGACTATTAAAAAAAAAGATGTGCTCGTATTGGAAAAAGTTTTCAAAGCAAAGTGTAAAGGTGTCAAGAAGAAGAAAATATTAATAAAAACCAAAAGAAACAGTACCGAATCTAATGGTATAGAAAATGGTAATTGTAAAGTAATTAAGTTGGAAGTTAAACAAGAATGTGATATAAGTGAAATTAAGTAACTTTTAAGTGATTATCATGTGATTTTTTTTTAATTTAGATAAATTAATGTATAAGCAATGAATATAGAATGAAATATTCCTTTTTATAATAAATAGTTTTATTTATTCATTCAGATATATTAAAAACATACAAATGTAGTTGTATCTGTTGACGATATAATTAACATAATGAATGACGCAATTTTTTATAATATAAAAATAATTTATCATATACAATCATATTTAAACTACCTCTCATATATTTTAACATTCAAACACTAAGAAAAATCATGATTTTTTTCATGATTCTCAAAGTAAATACATACATTGTCTTTGACTCAATTTAAAAACTAATTCTATAAAAAAATATATCACAATATCTTTGTCAAATGAGATTGGTATTTTTTTTTATTAAATAATAATCTCATTTTTTTTAATGTTTACAATTTTATTTATTGATACATTGACAAGAGAACACCTCAGGAGATCCATTATAATTCTCATATAATAACACTGGATTAAAAATTATTCCAAGTCAATAATTTGATTTTTGTAACACTATATTTAAAAAATATAATATAAGCGACTTTGCCCGCGTGGTATTAAAAATATAGCCTATGTTAGTCACAGATAAATTACCTTTCTAACGATGAAATTTTTAAAAAATCCTCCCTGTAGTTACTAAAACCTACAAAAATACAAATTCTTTTTTATAATATTAATATAGATTGGAATTCCTATAAATCTTACGAACACCCGTAATAAATATACAGTCGTGTAAAATATAAACTTTGAAATTAAACCATACCGAGATTTATGAGAGAAAGCAAGTAGCTTGAAATGCTAATATTGTAACTAGAGGTAAAATCAGATTATCCACTTGTTCAGTTTTTGCTTCAACTAATGCTGAAACAGTCGACGCGATTAAAGTGCGTGTAAGTGCATTTGGAACATCTAAAATATCTGAAAAATGTAACATCTGTTTAAATAAAGCTATCTCAGTTTTTACAATCAAAATGAGAGAGACGACATGTTTTATTTGGTAATAATAAGTAGTAAAACTCACTGAAAAACTGCAGGAAATACACAACAGCGACTTGTGATAAGATATTAAAGGATGTCCCTTCCAAAGTCCGGTTGCTATCTGCAAATGTAATTGTCAAAATAGATAATTGTTTACTAAGTATAATAAAAATCATGAAGGCAATTTTCAATGATGCACCTTTGTTTCTTAGCAAAAGACAAAAAACAGAACAACTTCTAATTTCTAATGATTCCTGAAAACCCTATCATGCTACACTTCTGAACCCTCAACTTAATTTCTCTCCATAAATCCCACTTTGGATAACAATGGGTTTAACACTGACCTCTAAATATAGACAGGCTAATAGCATTTTGTGCTCATACGATTTTCGCTTTGGTGCTTACGGTAGCGATCCAATCTATCCTAACAGTTTAAATTACTATACAAACCTGACCACCGATTCTTCCCAAAGGTAGCTCCAGCACAACTGGCCGCTGTATCTCCTACGCCGACTGCTAGCACACCGGATAGGAGGTCCAAGCTAGCAGGCTCCGGAGTTAGGATAATAGGACAAGCGAGCCCCACAAATAAATATAATGGAGTCATAGCAAATGAACCGCTGTCCTGAAAAAAAAATTATTGGCACAAAAAATGTGTAAAGGTTCTTATGAGCTAAGTAAAAACATCAAATAATGTCTTTTTGTCAATCATATTTAAAAAAAAATTACAAATGAATTATAAATGCAAATATAAGACAAATTTATTGTCACCTTATCATCACAATAAACAACAAAGGCTGATTGAAGTGTCGATGAGATCGTTTCAATTTCTGCTATTCTTAGAGCCTGAAAAATAAATAGATTTTTTTTTTTTTAATAAATGCAATGGTCTATAGAATTATAGGAACTACTTAATGGGGGTTACAATCAAGTCAAACTCAACTAAATTCTACATTAAAAACAACTGAATTAGGATTATTTACCTCAACAAATATTAATACAGAGAAACCAACTCCAGAAGCCAAGGTCATTAAAGGTACATCAGTCAATATGCCACTCAGAAATACTAAAGAAGCTAATACATGAAATGTCTTCCTTGTCACTGTGTTTGCCTTCACAGATGTTCTCGTTTGTAACAAGATCACAAGTATTGATATTAACAATAATAATAACCAAAACAAAAACAATTTCAGCTGAAAAAAAAGAATGCAAAGTTCATAATTGTCTATCTGTTCCGTGTGTTAAGTGAGTCTATGTATTCTTCTAGGCTATTCTCTAGGATGGATGGAGTTTGTAACCTAAACTGCTGAACAAATCTTGATGAAATCTGGTATAGATGTAGAGGATAGTCTGGAACACTAGGCTAACTACTTTTGTTGTTTTAAATTCCAGATGAACAGACTAGTACCAAATAAGTATTAAGAAATGAATATACTACAAACTTACTCTTACATAGTCCATAAAAACATACTCAATGATATCAAAAAGACAATTTGGTCCCAATATAATGTGCCACTTTATTAGTAAAACTATAGCACTTGCTATTACAATGGATAACACAGTGCTGGCACATCTATATTCAGGTTGTAACACAAATATTGATGTTATTATAAAAACTGTTGTTAATAATATCGTCTGAAATGAAGAGAATTTATTAAATATTTAGCATTAAAACTGTTGCATGAGTACTGAAAAACAACTGAAACTCTATTGCTAATAGTTCTCAGTTTAGTAGCAACAGGATATATGGAAAGCCCATAACATGATAACTTAAAGGTGAAGGTAAAATTAAAATATTGCATTTATAAAATAAATAGATGATTTATATTATCATTTTGTACAAGGGTGGCTAAATAGTTGATTCCAGTGGCTGTCGATTAATACTTTTTCCCCCTTTAATGAGGCAATACATAAGACTACAAAAATATTACTTATATTATGAATTATTCTGTTTCATGTAAGATTTCATTAGAATGTAACTGGTAAATTGTGGTGTCACAAGTGAATAGTAGATCTTAGATCTAACAAAGATCGTTCCTGATCTAGTAAGTGTAGATAACATAACACAAAGAAAATATCTATAAAATATACTTACAAAAACAAGAGTATTTATAAATGCATATTCTTCATTAACACCATTCAATAGACTTTGTACATATTGAATAGATGCTGCAGATACAAACAGTGGTATACTCTGTACAACCACCATCGCCTCTCCGACAGTAAATGTTTTAGGAAAATTTATGAGAACCAATTTTAATAATGAACTAAATGATGACACACATAACAATGTTATGACTAGAGATACCATTAAATCTGGAAATAAAAGAATAATATGTGCAAACTAGATTTTTGGGGTAATATTGTAAATTTATAAAAATATTTATAAAAAAATAACATACCTTGATTTGTAAATGCATAAATAAGCATTGTTGATATTAAACTACAAGCAACACAACCTCCATAATCACCCTCCATTAAAATGCTACCAGATAGTGATAGGAAGAGTATAAAAAGACTACATTGAAAGAATAAACCCACAGATAGAAATGCTACTGTCTGATACAAAACACTTGTGTTGTACCAAATTGTATAATTTAGCAAAATTAAAGGCAAAAGGATGTAACACCATAGGCCATTACTATTTGAAGGTCTGAAAAAGAAACAGAAATCATTAAAAATAATTTTTAATATCGGAAAACAATATTTCATGTATCTTACCTTGTTGCAATACCCACTGCTCTTAGATTATTGGTTATGTTTTTATCTAGCGATTTAACATAATGTTCACATAGTTTACAATAATATCCATTACTTAATTTTCTTATTTCTTCCATTATAAAATTGTAATTTAAAGAAACAGTGTTTATACACTTCTATGTGAAATTAAAAGCTTTTCAACCACGAAAATAATACTGGATAATTTTATGAACAGGACCACATTATTACAATGTGATGAAATAACACATAAACACTAGTTCAAAGTTCAAAATTAAAGGATAACATTGTAAAATATGAATAAACCGGCAATGTGTAAATATTTGATGAAATGACACTGTCACTGTCAACAAATCTAATCTTTAACGTTATGATCAAGTTATAACAAGCAAAAAACTGTTATAATGTTAAGTTAAGTTTGGTCTCGTTATGGAATACTTCATTTTTCGGTCACAAAATTTATAAAACACAGCGCTTCAAATGACATTATTATTTTTTCTCCTAACAATAGGATTAATTTACTTAACAATTTATTAAAAGTACCTACCGACGACCGTCTAAAATGCTACACTACTTTAAGCTGAAAAAACAAATATCTACTGCAATAAAAGTTATTAGGCTTTAATTAAAATACATTTATGCGAATGAAGCAGTCTTCCACCATCATGTAATTGATTTTTATTCTAATTTCTTATCAACAGTCGTTCACTTTTCTTAAAGGTGCTAGAGAAAAGGAAACAGAAATAGCGATACGATATGTTATTTTTGAAATAATAGCTGTTTTAAGCTAACTGTTAAATAGCGATATGAACGTAAACGTATAACGTAAATAAAAAAACTTGAAATCAGTTTGTTACCGGCATAGTGTGTGGTGGGTGGCGTTAAGTGTATCAAAAGAAATAAAAATCTACTCAATATGTTAAGAAACTTTACCAAAATTTTGCAAGTGCAGAAAGCGAAATTTTCGGCCGCTGCTGCACCGGCACCCCAAACAAACCCAGATATATTATACACAGGGGTAATTATTTTCCGTAACTATAGAAAACAAACCTGAATTCCGGTATGCTATATTTATAAGTACGCAGATGATTCAACTATTGCAAATCAATTTAACAGTCAATCATTATAAAGCTATAATAATTTACCTAATGCTATTAATAATTGTATACGAAGGATTGATGATTTTTTTTTAATTAAATCTTTTTATTTAGTGACGGAAATCTTACTACCCTTAATTTATTTTTCATACCGAAATTTTAAAGAAAACGTCTAGATTTTTTAATAATTTGCAATTAAAACTTATTAAACATTTTTTTAACATAAAATGCAATTAATATAAATTTTTGCACTAAAAATTAACTTATGGAATTGTGGATACTCTAGTCCCATACTACTACTTACATTTCATACTTATATGTTATATAGGTTTTTAAAAAATACTAAATACACTTTTTATAGCTGTTCATCAACAATGAATGGGTAAAATCTTCAGACGGCAAGACATTCACAACAGAGAACCCAGCAACAGAGAAGGTGATAGCAGAAGTTCAACAAGCCGGCAAAGCTGATGTTGACAAAGCTGTGAAAGCCGCTAAAGATGCATTCAAGTATATAAAAACAATTAGTTTTTAATTTATTAAGGTTTTTTTTTATAAAGAAACATATCTTGCTATATTCTCCAAAGTATGTTTTTTTTAATACTCATTTTTATTATTTTTCAAAATTTTTAAGTTGCATTACTTGCATGACTTGTAGAATTATTTAATTGTTTCCTCACAATTCCTAGTTGACTTATAAATTCAGTTTTTTAATGATAATTTTGTCTGAAATTAAGTTAAATCATGTTTTTTTTAGATTGGGATCGCCTTGGAGGCGAATGGATGCTTCAGAGAGGGGATACTTACTTAATAGACTTGCTGATCTCATTGACAGAGACAAGGTGTACATAGCTGTAAGTAAAAAAAGAAATTTCATATAAGGGATGTTTACTGGTGTTTTATTCTATAAATCAATCGGTCATAGAGGATTTTTTTTAATTGGATTGATTGATTGAACAGTTTTGATTGGTCTAATGGGAAAAATCTTATTGGACCACTGAGCCCATGGATAGGCAAAAATGACACAAAAACAAGCTTCTTTTCAAGTTTCTTCTATTTTACAATTTTTCTTTGTTTCAAAACGCCTTATGCCTTGGCCACAGGCATGGTTCAAAAAACATTACTAATAGTAGGAAAGAGAAGAGCTATTAAATTTCATAATATTGTGTGGATGTCCCATTGTGATTGTGGCGAGTTGTCGAGTAGTATTTTTGAACAATCGTAAGTTACGATGGATTGTTACCGCGATCGAATAGCTATAAATAAACAATACTTGTAGAATTATTTGAATTGCCAGTGTTTTAGAAAAAACAGTTGGTAAAAAACGATCACAGCTTGGCGACGAACACGATTCTAGAAACTCTTCATTCTATGCAGGTGCTATGCATAATGGCAATAAAAAAATCAATGTTCCCATACTATTAAAAACAATTAAATGTCCATAAAAACACAAAGTACAGTTTGAAGTAAATTAAAATATTAATATTCAAAAATATGATTTATTTATAATACAAAAAATCTGTTGAGATAACCTCATAACATATTAATTTAATGAGAACAAAGTGTCTTATGCCAAAAAACTTAATTTACATTGAATAAACATGGGAAAAAAAATACTTTAGTATTGTTTAACACATTTTTCGAGCTAAAATCAATTAAGATAACATCGACGTTGAAAAGGTAATAAAAGTTATAAAAAAAACATCTACATACTATACTATTGTGTAATCTGTCCCACATATGCGTTGTCGAATGATTTCGCGCGCCAGGTTTTGGTCAAGGTCGAGAAGATTCTATTTTTAGATTTACTTTTTTTTTAACTATTTATATTTTTAAACCGGCCAGTTCCTTTAAATTAATAAACACGGTATCCCTAATTCTCGATAACAGACGGATATGATTAATTAAACATTAAAAACTATAAAGTGTTTGTTGTATCATTTTTTATATTACATCATAGGTTTTTAAACCGTTTTATCAGTAAAAGACACTTAATCGGATCTCTATTATATTATAACAACAAATGGATAATTCTAGAGTTTTTTTCGTAACCTTGAGCAATGGCTGTCAGCATCTACTTTAATTTTAAGCAAATTTGATTATAGCCATTATTATATGATCATGTCGAATAATATTTCTAGAGCTTGGAGACTCTTGACAACGGCAAGCCATACACCGCGTCATATTACGGTGACGTGACCGCTTCTGCTAAGAACTTACGCTATTACGCCGGCTGGGCTGACAAGAACCATGGATATGTACTGCCAACTGATGGCAATTACTTCGCATACACAAGGCATGAGCCTGTGGGTAAGTTTTACGTGATTTTCAGTAATAAGTCGAAAAGAATAAAAAATGAGTGAGACTACAATGCAAAATTGACGAAAATATAACATGTCGCTCAACCGTTTTATCACAACAAATATTTATTTATACAACTAAAGCGATAAAATGTCGATACAATCCAAATAGACGGCGACGATAATAGTATAGACGTGGCCAGGGATTGGGGGCAGCTTCCCCCACTCTTAAAGGATCGAAAAAATTAAAATAGACATAAAAACTACTCGTATACCATATTAATGCATTTACCTATTCTAGAAGTTTCCAGACTTATGAGATGTAACATGAATAGACAATTTTCGTGACATTAAAAAGTTCAAGGTCAAACAAATCAAAACGCGATATCGTTTCAGCAACACAATGCTGCTGTGTTAGTGATTAAAAAAAAATTCAAGCTCGAGTGTAGATAATTTTATTGGTATAAAGCATATGCGCGGACTTTACTTAGATTTTTACGATTTACTATATCATATAGTTTGAAAATTCGCCGGTATTATAAACACATGTATGGAAAGAATTACCTTTATTAATTCTAAATATATCAAGCTTTATTATTATTGGCGAGTTATGCATTAACTCAAAACACGTTCGTGACTGCCTAATCTTGCAGTGTTTTAGAATGACTAGGCTATTTACATTCTTACGTAATTTGACGACAAAACGTGTGAATACTTGAGAATTATAATTTTGTATTTATTCGTAAAGGTTTATTGATTGTATTAGGACATTTTTAATATCGATATTGGTCGACAAATAATAATTATAGCATGTGCCAACCGCTAAGCTAATTTAGTCTTAGGGGGTGGTGTGTCTATACCAATTTTTATTAGTATTTTAAAAAGGAAAGATTTGTATTTTTGTATGTATTGAAATAACTCAAAAACTACTGGTCCTGTTGGACGGTTTCTTTCCCCCGTCCGGGGCTCTGGAGGTGTGGGGCTATTGAAACACTTTCTTCTAGTTAATCATCATTATATTTAAAATATCTGAACCATATTTTATACAAAGTTTATTAGTCCTACAATGTTACTTGTTCCGTGTCGAGATGTGAAGTCTCACTATATAAACATCAAATGTAGAATTCTTTATAATTTAATCTTCTAATATTAAAAAAACCATCATCAGTGTGTACAGTGTTGCCTGCCAGTATACAAACATATAAAAACTCCAACAGGTCCGATCTCAAAAATTCTTAAACCATAAAAAGCTACGTTATCAGTAACATAGGCTATATTTTCAATGTTTTTATTTCACGCGTGCGATTACCATATGTTTTTTTTATTCCATGTAGTTTTTATATCTATTTGATGTTATTTTATGAACAAGAGTATCTCTATTTTTGGGAGCTTATCGCGTACTAGTCTTATCAATTGAATAATGCATTGTAATATACACGTACAATATAATTATATCAAGGTCAACAAGGTCAAATTAACATAAACGTGCAGGATGTATTTATGGCTACTTATTTCGTTTTAATCCAAACTGACTATAGAGAACGAAACGTATTTATTTCACCGTAGAACATTCCAGATAAATAAATGCGTTCACAGATTATGCTCTTTTCTTGAAGAACTCTAAGTTGTAACTTCACCATTGTGACAGGCATTTGCGGTCAGATCATCCCATGGAATTTCCCTCTGTTGATGGCATCATGGAAGTTGGGACCGGCTCTTGCTACTGGCAACACCATAATCCTCAAACCCGCAGAGCAAACACCACTCACCGCGCTTTACCTCGCACAACTTGTGAAGGTAAGTGCTTGGATTCCGCGTATATACACCGATACACTAGGCCAGTACAGTTGGACAGTTGCCAGTTATTAATGTATGGACTGGTACCAGTCAGTGTTCATACTATGCCAGTTATGCCAGTCCAGTTGTAAAGCGCTACTTATGTAAGAAGTTTTAATTGAATTTATAAATAATGATATACTATTGTGTAATATTTATTGCATAACAGTTATTTTTTTTAAACCGAAAAATGTCGATCATACATTGAAGCAATAATTAGTTATATAGGTATATGACAATGTTTATTATCTAATCTACCGCTTATGTTTTGAAAACGAGGTTATCTTGTGTCATGAATGGCTCGAATTATGTCAAAATCTTTGACTTCATAAACAAGTATAGGACAACTTTTCTTATTCCTTTGTAACTTGGCAGATCAGAGATCTCGCACGAAAATTTACCTAAAAGTATTTGTTACGTTAGCGGGCCTAAAGTGCACTAACAAATTTTCGTGTTAGACCGTGCTGACCGACTGTAAAGAATCCTGTATAATTATCTGTTTTCCTGAAGATGATAATGTCTTTGTAAGGGTATTTCTGGTGGAAAACGACAAGTCTTCATTTTATAGGAAGCAGGTTTCCCCGAAGGTGTAGTGAATGTGTTGCCGGGCTTCGGAGACGCCGGCGCTGCGTTAGTACAGCATCCCGATGTCGACAAGATCGCTTTCACAGGTGAGATATAAGTTCTTACAATGAAGGGAAAAACTTGACCTCCTGTGAAGAAACTTAAAGAATTAAGTAAATTACTGGAGCACTGGAACAAATGCTTAGTTAACCTTAACTAAGAGTAAGCTTCGAACCCTTTGGTATGTTAATTTGGAGGTCCATTTAGGTCTTTTATGCAATAGTTATTGACCCTAAGATCAATGATATTGTTTTTAAACTTATTTGTCGCCGAAACTTTTCATGCGTTTCCCGATGGGACGATCAGCCTACCGATTGCTACAATTGCTACCATGAAGTAATCAAGAAATAGGTCGATTGGCCCAATAGGAAAAACGTTATTGGATAAGAACAGCCCAACGGGAAACACCCAAATTGGCCATCAATTTGCATAAAAATATCCTCATCATCTATCCAGGGTCAACAGAAGTAGGTAAGGCAATCCAGCGCGGCGTGGCGGACACCATCAAGCGTGTGACGTTGGAGCTGGGCGGGAAGTCCCCCAACATCATCCTGGCTGATGCTGACCTGGAGTACGCGGTGGAGAAGGCGCATATGGCCGTCTTCTATAACATGGGGCAATGCTGCTGTGCTGGTAAGCAACTATTCTGAAGTATGGTCTTTTGAAGACCTTTCGATCCGAATGGCATCGTTTTTCCAAGTTTTAACTTTAAATAGTGATAAAAAAGGTTTTGTTAATTATTTATATGAATATGTTCTTAAAATTTAGTCCAACTCACTAATTAATTGTCTCCCTTAGTGTAGATTAAGGAAAAACCCACACTTTATTGAGCAATTAATGACTCTGATCCCGGATTTTCCTTCAAAGTATTAAAATAAAATATACTTTTAAATAGCCTTCGTTCGAGGCTGCGTCCGCGTGGTATTAAACAAACAAAAGTATGTATCCTGTGTGTTCTTCCAGACCAACGCCCAAAAGGCAAATTTCATTAAGATCCGTTCAGCAATACTCTTACAAACATCCATCCAAACTTTCGCATTTATCATATTTAGTAAAAAGTTAGATTTTGTTCGTGAAATAAAACTTTAAATTCAACTCCCTTAGGTTCACGTACATTCGTCGAAGAATCGATATACGATAAATTCGTCGAAATGTCGGCGGAGCGCGCTAAAAAGCGGGTAGTCGGGGATCCTTTCAATTTAGCAACAGAACAAGGTCCTCAAGTAGACAAGGATCAGCACGAGCAAATACTACGTCTAATAGAAAGCGGGAAAAGCCAGGGCGCGAAGCTAGTCACTGGTGGAGGGCGCGCCGGAACTGTGGGACATTTCGTACAACCGACTGTGTTCAGTGATGTTAGAGATGATATGGATATAGCGCGGTATGAGATATTCGGCCCGGTGCAGCAGATTCTGAAGTTCTCCAAAATGGATGAATTGATCGAACGCGCAAATGATACGCACTATGGTCTCGCCGCTGCCATATTCTCTAAGGATTTGGACAAAACTAACTATCTTATACAGGTATTTTTTTATGTCTGGTGTGTTTGATTATAGGAAACGCATTTAAATATGGGCATTCGCTTCTCTATTTTAGCGAATTTCACTGTCTATGGGCATTTAGTTCTGTATTCGAATTCCGATGCCCATATGCTCGTTTGTCAACTTACATAGTACTAGCTTTTGCCCGCGACTCTATCCGCGTGAAATTAATAAAAACAAAAGTGAGTAGCCTATATGTTCTTCCAGACTATCCTCTACATCTAAATTACATCGAAATCCATTCAGCCGTTTAAGCTACAAACTCTACAAACATCCATCCATCTAAACTTTCGCATTTATAATGTTAGTAGGATAAGTAAGTAAAGTATTATGTAAAAACAATGTTAGAATTACTTCGAGTGATTTTTTTTAATTAACATGCTAAAGTCATTCATTTATTTGTATGCATTTTATTAACGACCGGTAATTATAATCACTGACTACAATAAGAACAATTAAAAGAAAAAAAAATCTCTATGATGTACTAACACGAATGTTTGCGTCAAAGTTTTCGTAACCTTAACACTTAGGTACTTCTTCCACAGTTTTTTTTTCTTGTTTTTAATAGATGTATGCACGTCCTTTTAGGGTCTTCGTGCGGGTACAATTTGGGTGAATGACTACAATGTATTCGGTAATCAAGTACCGTTCGGAGGTTACAAGCAGTCAGGTCTTGGTAGGGAGAACGGACCCTACGGCATCAAGAACTACACAGAGGTCAAGGCTGTCGTCGTCAAGGTCACTGAGAAGAACTCCTAAAATATGAAAATCAAAAATAAATGAAATCAAAAACAAATAATGAAAGGTCTGTTCAGACATAGGGATTTTTAGAATAAATAAAATCGATCTTTACTCCATTGAAATAAAGTTCAATTTGACTTTACACGTATTTTTACACTTAAAAGACGTGCACAGTAAAGTTAAACCTTGTTGCAATTGTATAAAGCTTTCATTTGATATAAAAAATGTGCTCTTCGTCTTCTGTTTGAACGGATCCTGCAAAAAGCCAATAATATCGGGTGCTTATTTTTTTTATTTCGAAAGAGAAATAGTAATTAATACTCAATTCCCACAGCATTTATCTTTAAGATATATCTTACTAATAACAACAGGACTCTTAAATATACATGTCTTCCATTTTAATAAGAGTAAAGTTATAACGAAGCTATTCACTGAGTGAATTACATAAAAACTTCGCACAATATGTTTTAATGTTTTTTATGAAATGTATCAATATCCATGTTTCAGTAAAATGTTTACTTTTATTTGTTGTTTAATTACATCTCCTTATATTATTTAAATTACTTTTAATACTTCAAGGCTTGTCGATCTTACTAAATCTTACTAAAAACAAAAATCTATTGATTGTTTAGAAGTTGGTGAACAACTTGCCGAGCCGTTACATTTCTCATTCCAGATTAATATAATTAAATTATACGTACAAGGTCATGGCTTAAAATGTTTTTTTTTTTATTAGAAATTTAGTTTTTTTAGCGTTTGTTAAAGCTAGATAACTTATATAGTCTGTCGTAAATTATTTACTCTATGGTCGATAAGTTAACGTCAAGTTGACTGCAGCATTGAATGAAGTAAATTGTCAATTTAGCTTGTAAATTTAAATAATAGTGAGAATAAGATTAACAGTTTATTGTTTTGGTGGAGGTATAGAAAGGGAGTTTCAATTAATTTGATTAAAATGGCACCGAAGTTGAAGTTTGCGGAGGGTTTGTATCCAATAATGCCAATCCATCTTGACTAATTTTACCATCGGTTTATGTTATAGAGATTTTAACCTTTTACTTTTCAGGAGAAAAGGTGTTATGTTTTCACGGTCCTCTTATTTACGAGGCGAAATGTCTCAAAAGTTCCGTAACGAAAGACAAACACGTTCGATATTTAATTCATTATGCTGGCTGGAATAAAAAGTAAGTTAATACTTTACATTTTGTGCAATAAAGATATCTCTTTATGGCGGTTATTGTCTAGTACAAAACAATAAACGAAAGTACTTTTAGATCAATAAAAAATATTTATCTAGAAGCATATTTTAGGCGGGAAAAATTAAATAGGGTAGGCTAACACTACGAAAAATCATTCTGTTTTGTTGCCTACCTTTATGAACCACATTGTTTCTTATTGTGGTAAGTTCTGGTTCAACAAATTTATATTATAACCTCACAAAATTCCAACAAAAATGCTTTATAAAATAGTTGTTAAAGTTACTGTTTTGCTCTACATTTCAAAGTTATAAATTTAACATTTCAGTTGGGATGAATGGGTACCAGAGAGTCGAGTTCTGAAATACAATGAAGCAAATGTTCAGAGACAGAAGGAAGTGCAGAGAGCTCACTCGGTACAGCCTGTTAAAACCAAAAAATGTAAGTCTTATTATTTTAAAAGCATAAACCCAACAAACTCAATGGTTCAGTAATAACAAAATCACAAAGTACTGTCCATTAATGACTTTGTATCTATCTATACTAATATAAAGATGAAAGATTTGTATTTATGTATGTATTGAAATAACTCAAAAATTACAGGGCCGAAGTCAAATTTTTTTTCATATAAATGTATGTTATCATTGGGTAATATAAGCTATATTTTGTATTATTTTTTAATTACCTATGAATGAAGTCATGAGCAACAGCTAGCTGTTGCTCATGACTCTATGTTCTACTAGTAGAAAATAATGTTCTACTCGTAGAAAATAAAGTTTAAACATAGCTTAAAATTATTACAATTACAGCCACTGCTAAAGGTCGTAAATCAGAGACAGCGGCTGGAACTCCAGCGAGAGAAGAATCCAGAGCTTCGACACCTGCTGGTAAGAAACTTACATTTTTTGTCTGGCTTATTTAAGCATTTAACCAATTTATTATTACACTATTGATTAATATACATATACTTTAACATAATGATGTCTGCAGAAAATCTATTTATAGTTTTTCAATATATAAACCTATGTTATCATCGTCAGACATTATCTGCCCACTATTAGACATAGGTCTTCTGTCTAAACCTATATGCCTTACCAAAAAAATCATAGTCATATTTTTATCTATAACTAGTAACTAAACTAGCCGTTTTTATATTATGACTAGCCCCTGGTACATGTTTTAGGCATATCATATTTATTGAAACATTATTAAGAGTAGGTTCATGAAATGCGATTTTTAACGCCAGTTTAACGGTTACTCATAGTCCTTTAATATTTAGTTAAAGAACTCTTTTCACCATTAAAATGATATGACTGTTAGTTTAAGTAAAATTTTAATCCGTCTCGAAGGACCATAATATGTTAAGTAGATAAATGCGAAAGTTAAGATGGATGGATGTTTGTTAATGTTTGCTGTCTAAACTGCTGAACGGATATCAATAAAATTTGGCATAGTTGTAGACAATAGTCCATAAATTTACAAAGGCTGTAGCATTTTGTTTTTTTTTTTTATTCCTAGGACTAAGTCGCGTGCGAAAGCTAGTAAATAAACAAAGTATTTGTACTGAATTGTTCAATGATAAATATTTATGGTAACATAAAATTGACATCCAGATTAATCAGAGGCAGTTAAACTGTTAAAGTATGATTTTCATTAATTACTGTAAAAGTTATTGGAGTAATCTGATTTACCTGTAGTATAAGGATATTATCTAAAAATAAAAATAAAACATACCAGCTATATACACTTAACAACACAATCACAAATAACAAAAGGAAAACAAACATTGTAATGCAATTATTTATCTAGTTTAATTGTTTTTATTTCAGGGAAAGATGCGGAGAGTACTCCAATACCAGCCAAGGCTACAAAAACCCAGAGCAAAGATACAACTGTTGACTCCGGCTCTGATCAACCTAAGTAAGTTATAACAATTAAATCTATACTTCTTTACTATTATAATAAAGCGTAAACACACACTTCTGTGTTGCCTAAGATGTCAGCAATTACAGCATATTTTTGGATAATTATTTTTGTAATAAAAATCCCTACACTTACCTCATGCTTTAGGCTATATATTTTCATGCCATTAAACTTAGGTGTTAAATATTTTGGATAAAAACCCTAATGTGGGAAAGAGACCATAAGTTGCTGCCAACATCAAGAAAGCAAAATTGCCATAATAAGGTAATTGGTATTTTGACATTTGCTATTGATAATTTGACAAATGTAAACAATGAAATACAATTTTCATAATTTTATGCGGATGAAGCCGCACTGGAACAGCCGGTAAGTCATAAAATAATAATTTAAACGCAAAAACTTATTCTGTTTCTATTGTTAACAATAACCGTAACTGTGCGCAATCTTGCTTCTGTGCTATTGGGTTGTAGTTATTGTCCCTTTCTCGCATGACTTTGTTGCCAATTTATTCACCCTCTAAATTTAACAACTTGAAGATAAATAGCCCATACCATGTTGTAAGTGTAAGGATTTATATTAAAAAAGAATCATTCAAAAATATACTCCGATTGTTGAAATCCTGCAAAACAAAGTATGTGTTTACTCTTTATTATCCAGTAGAACCTCAATAAGTTAAAGTCCAAGGGAACACACAATATATTAAGTTATACAGGTTTTAAGTTATCAAGGGTCTATGTGGTTTTGGGCTCTGATGGGAAGGGAACATATTGTTTTTTGAAGTTATAGAGGTTTTTAAGTTACCGAGGTTTGAGTTATCGAGATCCTACTGTATTTGTATAGACTAGCCATTGTTTCCGAGTTCATTCTCGTAAAATTTAAATTAGTAAAAAATGTAGATTATATTACTCAGTGAAAATGTTGCTTTTTAATGATGAGAGAATTTTTGAAATTGCCCCAGTAGTTTTTGAGTTATTTAAGTACATACAAAAATCCAAAGATACAAATCTTTTCTCTTTATAATATTAATATAGTGTATAGATATGGATAGATTAATGTGTTTTAATTTTTTTAGGAAAAAACGTGGACGTCTAGATCTATCTATCGAGTCTGAAGAACAATATTTAGCAAAAGTTGAAGTTAAGATCAAAATACCTGAAGAATTAAAAGTATGGCTCGTTGACGACTGGGATGTGATCACTAGACAGCAAAAACTAGCGATTCTACCAGCAAAATTAACTGTCTCACAGATCCTAGATAACTATCTCGCGTTTAAAAAATCAAGTAAGTCACATAATACAGCTAAACATTCAGTATTAGTAGAAATAACTGAAGGTATAAAAGAATATTTTAATGCAACGCTCGGTTCACAATTGTTATATAAATTTGAACGACCTCAATACAGTGAAATATTACAAGAATATCCGGACACACAAATGTCACAGATATACGGTTCGATACATTTGTTGAGGTTGTTTGTTAAAATGGGACCAATGTTGGCATACACGGCCACCGATGAGAAATCTTTGCAGTTAGTTTTAAGTCATATACATGAATTATTAAAATACATGGTAACTAATAGGTCGACTCTATTCAATTTGCAAGACTATGGTAATGCGACTCCGGAATACCATAGAAAGGTTCAGTGACTATTTGGGAAGTTATTTAATTTGGAGTAATGCTTGGTTTTTTTGGTTTTGTTAACGATTACGCAAATTACAGACAAGTTTTGCAGTTTTAAATGTTTCTGTGTCTAGGGAAAATTGATTTTACAGTCAGTTACACTGTACAGTTAAAATTCAGTTAAAACTGGCAGAAATGAATGTCTATAGCACTAAAATGTATTCAGCCTTACAAAAAAAAGAATTTATTTTTAACTTTATACCGCATTTAATTAGGCTGATGAAGTACTATACTTAACATAATTATGTATATTTGTATGGTTTAAATTGAATAGATTTTGCGATTAAATTAACAAATAATGTAAATAACAATTTGGATGTTATTCAAAAAGCACGTGGTAATTTGTTGTACCAATTTCAATTGTTTATCAGCTGAATACTGAAACGAATTTAGACTGAGGAAACCTCACTAAATAAAATAAATTGTCCATTAAATAAAATAATAATTTTAGTTGAGTTCGATAATTATATTCATAATTGTTCGCTGCGTGTTTGTTTCGTCACTGCAATACCTGTCTATTAAGTACAGCATTTGCCTTCATACAAATTCAATTCGACATTTCATATGCATCATTTATCAAACTAATCTATCTTATTTAGACACACTATAAAGCTACTTAATTCTAACTGAACAATTGAACAGTCAAAATTTTAATAAAATATTAGGCTTCTGCTGGCTTTATCATGTAACACTGTTACGTATTTAAATATCGTTTAAGTACTTGGCTGTAAAACTTCTCTGAAAGCAGTGGTTTTTTTGTTAAGATTTAAGATAAGTCACTGTTGTTATTGAAAGGGGAAACTTTGATTTTCTTAAAGATGTAATTTAATTTTTAATATAAAAAGTTAGTGTATCTGTTATTTAAAATAAAAAGCAAGACGTAATGTGTCACAGCAGTTGGATCCTATAAGAACATCTCAGTTAATTGTTATTTTACGAGTAAAATTCATTAATAAATATAGTTAAAAATATGTGATTTAGTGTTTTTTCAGTTACATTATCATGTGGAAATTTTGCGAGTGAATGTTTTAGTTATAAATAGGATAATTAGGAGTTTGTTAAACTATTAGATATATTGGTTGAATTACTAAAACTGGTCGGTGCCGTCACCGGAAAAAGTATGACGTTGTATATTGATTGGGGTCGAAATATCGATCTGAATTACAATAAATTATAACAATTTATAATACATAGAATTAGCCAAGTTTTAGTATTCTTTTAATGTCTAATTGTTGCATATCATATGTTTTATCTATGTGTGTGATTTAATGAAATATTAAGACATAAAAACAACACGTAATCAATCTTATTTTACCGTAAATTCTTACAGCCTTACAAATAAACGCGTATAAAGTTTAACTTAGGAATGAAGTGAATATAACCAAATTCTGTACTAATATTTGCTTATACTCAGTTTATTTCTAAGTTTAACTATATATCGCGTTTATTTATAAGTCTGTTAGTACCAAAATTTTTCCTAAGTGTTATAAATATGTGAACTGTAATTCTAATGTTGCACGTGAATAAACGATTTTGAAAATTATAAATGTTACTTTATTCACATGCTAGCTTTCCCACGCGACACCGTCAGCGTGGAATTGAAAAAAAACGAATAGCCTATGTGTTCTTCCAGACTATCTTCTACATCTCAAATTTCAACAAAATCCATTCAGGCGTTTAAGCCACAAACTATAACAAACATCCATCCATCCATCTATACTCTCACATTTATAACATTAGTAAGATAATCCGATAATTTACAGCCCTTAATAAGGTTTCGTGCATTGAAAGAAATATTAAATCTGTTCTTATTGCGATAATTATTGACATTACGAAAAGCCTATATTTTTTTAGTATAGTGACAATCTGAAACAACGCCATCTATCGGTATAATTTGAAAACTATTTACCAAAACGTAACAATAGATGTCGTTGAGTGTCAAAATTTGGAATCTTGATCAATTTACGCCAGGTAACGCAAAAAAAAAATTAAAGAGAAATGCGTAACCGTGTCATATTAATTAAGATTCTTGTTTAAACGAAACATATCAGCAAACGAACATTTTTTTGTCAATTATACTTGGAACTTGTCACACTAATGAGGTAAATCAAGTTAAAATATATTTCAATAATCACTTTTACTAATTACGACACACATATATTACAATAATGAAAAAACAAGTAGGTAGAAAAACCCGTAGGCTACTTAGTAAGTTTTTTTTTATTCCGTAGACGAAGTCGCGTGCAAAAACTAGCATGTTACATTTAGGTATAACACAATTTACAGTAGCGAGCTAAGCATGCAGGTAAAGTTAGGTCATTGTTTGTATTATATTAGGCATTTTGACCGCATTCTAAGGTAACTGACCGCGTCATTCTTAGATAACTAAGCCTAAGAAAACAAGCTGGACATCAACATAATCTTTAAAAACCCTTTTGCGAAGTAAATTACCTATAAAAAGAACGACTGGATGACGGCATACGAATTGCTTGTCCAAAAATCTTTAGTTGTCAATTTACTTTAGTTGTTGTATTGTTATTTATAAAAATCGTATTGTTACCTCAAGGTCAAACAACATATGGTGTGGTAACACGAATGCTTAAGAGGCAAAAGACTGGAGCCTCGTATCCTCCAGACGCGATAATAATGAACGCAATTGTGTTATAATAAAGAAATTCATACGATCGCTTTCAAAGCTACTGTGACCATGAATTTTGTGCCCGGACTTATGGAATTGAATCCTTTTTTGAGTAAGAAGGTGAACTCGCTTAGCAAAAACTGAGCCTGTAAATTTTTGCATTAAGTACTGTAAGGTTGCAGTCCCTGATTTGAGAATGTACCATTTCAATATTTAAAAACCTTCATTTATTTATGAATAATTTGTCTGTAAATATAATAACCCTGTTGGAAATTATTTATTACTGACTGATATTCGCGACTTCGTCTGAGTGGAATACAAAAACAGTAGTCAATGTTATTCTGTGGTTACGCAGCTTTTAATGGTGAAAAAATTTTTGAAATCGGTCCAGTAGTTTTTAGATTTCTGTATGTATTGTAATAACTCAAAAACTACACCATACATAAACCATTATTGACTATTTCTGAAATATGCTAGCATTAGAGTTTATTTACAACAGCTACTTCCATTGCGTCGTATTTTCTGTCCTGTATATTTTTAAGTGAATATGGCTACATTATTTTCAATTGTCGAAGCATTATCAGGGTCTGCGGGCGCCTTAAATGGTAAGGAAGCAGGCGCGAGGCCGCCGGCGAAACGGCGACAGATACCTGACTATTGCGAAAGCACGAGGTCTCTGGACATCTGGGACTTTTGGTAAATGTAACCAAAAACTTCTATAGTTTTATAATAAAGCGTAACACACTTCTTTGTTTTCTAAATTGTCAACAATTACGGCATATTTTTGAATAAATCTTTTTTAATAAAAAGTCCTACACTTACGTCACGCTTTAGGCTATATATTTTTATGCCAGTAAACTTAGGGGTTAAATATTTTAGGTAAAAACCCCAATGTGGGAAAGAGACTTATGTTGCTGCCAACATCAAGGAAGCAAGATTGCCAAGGTTTGTAATGTCATGTCATTTTGACATTTGTTATTGATAATTTGACAAATGTAAACAATAAAACAATTTCATGCGGACGTAGCCGCACGGGAACAGCTAGTACGTACTAATTGTGGTAAAAGGATGAACAATGTTTTAAGGAAAATACTTCTAGGTGACCTAATGAATATTGGAATGCAATTCTTGTGTTGGAAATGTTACCTTTATTATAAATGCGAAAGTTTAGATGGATGCTTGTTAGATTACCTTAAGCCGATGAACGGATCACGATGTTTGGCGTAGACGTAGAGGATAGTCGGGAAGAACACAGGCCACTAACTTTTTTTTTTAATTGCACGACGGAGTGCCGGGAGTTAGCCACTATTGAATGAAAGTGTGAAAAGAAACCATTGGCTTTTCATATTTTTTGTTTATTGTAACGCTTGAAAAGGTAACAAGATAAACTTCATACAATTCAGTATTCAGCGGAATTTGAAGTAATTTTTGCTTTATGTTCTTACGTTTATGTTTTTAATAATTTTGTATCGTTGAATTATTTAGATCGAATTTCAGAATACCCTATTGAAAAGACGGAGGAAAGGAGAATTAAAATTTTTAAGATGCGTATCACGTCGGAATTAGGACAATTTAACTCTCCTCCGTTTTCAATGATGTACCACAGAACAACCTAAATTTAAACGCGTCTGCGTCGACGCTAAAATAACTCTTCGTTCATCCTTGAGCTGTTTCGATATGTTACGAATACATTGACGGTTTGATAACCGAATATTTAAAGTTATTTGCAACATATTAATGTTTAAAAACATTTACATTTTAAAGTATTCGTAAGAGATTACAGGAAAATACTTCAACTAAGTTGAACAAGAATTTTAACTAAAAGCGGAACTATATTAGTAAGAATAAAGTCGTAAAATTCAATAAAGGAAAGATAAGTATGGATTTCTTAAAATATGCCTCATATTTAATACATATACTATCAATAATTATTTTTTAAAGAAGTTGGTATCAAATGACAATGTTTTCATCTTTCTAATTCGATAGTAATCTATAGATATAATAAAATTGGAGTGTCTGTTTGTAATATCAAAAGAAAAAACTCAGGATTTCGGGAAGATGATGTATTTGCGTTGCTGATAACTAAAATGGCATTTAAAATTTTTTTTCGGTCTGTCAGCGTGCGTTCGCACGGGCAGACTTTGT
>NW_013525805.1:2476908-2481563 GCF_000836215.1 Papilio polytes
TGTGGGCAACAGCTAGTTATATAAAACACACAACAATTAGTTAATTAAAAGAAATCTCGTTTGTAATAAACTGACACACAATAAAATTATTTTGCTTTAAAACAATGTCCTTGTACAATAGAAAGTGCAATTATTTAAATTCTTCAGATACGAGGAAAAATGAGTCAATTGAAGATTCCTAAAATTATTTAACTTTCATAATGAATCATCAATTTATGTTTTTAAATACCGGAACGAATGTTACGTGTCGTGACAAGAATTCTGTTACCTCTTTTTGTGTTGAACAAACATTGATTTTATATTACAATCCTGCGAGATGATTTTCGAAAGATAATTTCCATAATAATTTATGAATTGCAAAATAAATGCCTGATACATAATTTATTAAGTTACCATATTTACTTTTTGTGTTTACATCTTTTTATTACATACTTGTACCAATTACTAGTTACTTCATCTCAAAAGTTTTCGTAAGCGACTCCTTCTGCGTGGAAATAAAAAAAAACAAAAGCAAGTAGCCTGTGTGTTCTTCCAGGCTATCCTCTACGTCTATGGCAAATTTCATCGAGATCCTTTCAGCAGTTTAGGCTAGACAAAAACATCCATCTAAACTTTCGCATTTATAATATTAGTAAGATATATTTAAAAACAGATGTTTTTAATGAATTAATTATATGCCAAATGTCCAAATATTTTAAGTATGTAATTGTTATCAAGAAGTCTGTACTTCTAATTGACGCGATGTTATTTGCTGTAATTATAACACTTTTTTGCCTTAACTAAACCAAATTTCAATGTTCATGTCGATACTTTTTTTGGATCAAGGCTGTATAGAACTATAGAACCTTGCTAATTATCTAAAAGACATTTTTTATATTGATACTGACATAGACTAGTTAAAGTACAAAAATAAGGTCAGATACTCTATGGTATTCTTAAAATATATTTAGACATGAAGTAAAACACATGATCTTTGACCGATTTATGTTATGGACGTCAACGTGGTCATGTTTCGCCATAAATGTGAATCACCAAGTTTTTAGGATAAGTACATTAGTATTTATTAGTCAAAATCGAATTAAGTAATCATCACCAGCTCATTATACGTCCCCATTGAGGAGCTCGGAGCCGATCCTAAATAAGGGGTGACTAGGCCATAGGCAACCACGCGGCACTGCGGGTTGGTTGACTTCACACATTTCGGAAATGGAAATATCAATATCATGGAAATATCGGATTTTGGTTCTCTATCTGACAGTGACGTCACTGTTAAGCTATCGGCCTGTATTAGCCAGTGGTGGGACAGACCCTTGTATAAATGCGGGAAATATCTGTCTACTCCAGTAGGCTTTACATACTTTATGTATGAGTAATGTAAGTTCCGCTGCAGGAAGGCTTTTCTGCAACGTTTTCTGCGACACAGCTATATTAGGTGCGAGACCTTTGGAATTACTTAACAACATCTGTTCGTCTGTCACCATCAGATCATGAATGTCGATCGTTTTTAATCTGTCCAAGAAAATTATGATGTGTGATTTATTATTGGACGAATTTTAAATGATCAGAATTTATGATTTATCGGTATCAACAAACTCCTTTGACAAATGTCTATCGTTGGCCAGTTGTGCGTATTCTCGCCCGTATGTCAAGGTGGTTTTGAGGACCTCAGACCAACTAGGTCAACTATTTACTTATAATGTCACGTACCCAGTTGACTCACAGCTTATATTAAACTAATGATTTTAACATGTAGAACTTTGAATAATGTCCAACATGAAATATCTATCTATACTTCTATACTATTATAATAAAACGTAAACACACACTTCTTTGTTGCCTAAGATGTCAGCAATCACAGCATATTTTTAAATAACTTTTTAATAAAAAGCCCTACACTAGCATAAAGCTTTAGGCTTAATATTTTAACACCATTAAACTTAGTGGGTAAATATTTTGGACAAAAACTCTAATGTTGGGTAGAGACCATAAGTTGCTGCTAACATTGAGGAAGCAAGTTAATTATGGTAACGGTAACTTTCACATTTGCAATTGAGAATTTGACAAATGTAAATAATAAAATAAAGATTTTATAATTTCATAAAAATGCAGCCGCATGGGAACAGCTAGTATTGTTAATAAATGGCTTGATATAAGAGCATGTGCGCTTTAGTCCAATCTTCTTAGTTTTTAGATAAAAGATTTAGATGTACATTTAAGTATAAACGTTGTTAAAATTGTGAAATAAAGATACACCCTTCGACCTGGTGCCTAACTAAAAAATGCGTCAGAGGAACAAAAAAACACTTCAGAAGTGAGACAACATAAATATAGATTTCGGGATCACGCTAAATACGTTATATTTGCCTTCTTAATAGTCTATCGCTATAAAGAAATAATAAAAAGTTTTACAAAGATAAAGAGTTTAAAAAACAGCGTCAGGACTTCGGAACTACACAAATACTTTGCCATTTTTTTTAATTTTTTTTAACAACTTCTACCGACTCTTGGTCCGTACTGTTTTTTGCGCAGTTTGTTTTTCTTTTTTTTTTGTTCCGTAATCCTTATAAGACTAGTGAGTTATTTTTTTAAAAATACAATTAAACTACTACTTTTACTTATATTAGCACGACAATACTTTGATATTAAAACAGCTGAAGTTTCTACACTATGACGTAGAACATTGATAATTTATTTATTTCAAGGAATTTGTTTCAATTAGCATTTAAATTGAATTGTTTAATACGTAAATAAGTCATGATAAATACGGTTTGTAAATTTCAAGGAAAAACGATTACTTATAGCGTATAAGGTAAGAAGACGGCAGACCACAGTCATATAAATATAATATTGTAAGCGAGTTTCACACGAGGACATAACATTCATGCAGAGCAGTAGGTAATGCAATACTGCAATTGTTTTAATGTATACCTACTGTTAAAAGAGTATAGCTCCTAGACATAACATACATGCGATATCGCTGTACGAAAAGCTATTTAATGGAACTGAAAATGAATTGCATGCGCACATCTGAAACTATTGCACAACTGTTTACTCTCGCTTTCATTCTTATAAGCTTATATGGAGGTGCGAACACTACTCGATTTTTTGCGTAACTAAACAGTTAAATTGGCTGCAAAACAAGCGACAATCGTACAACAGTTATCTGATTGTTTAGTCAAAGGTGTGCGTCCGCTCTAATTGTTGATAAATCAAGTGCGTGTCACTATTCATTGCTGTACATTTGGACAAATTTGGTAGATTCTACTAGCCATATGGCTATTGCTATTTAAAAGTCACTTTATGTAAGCAGGCTTTTCTCGGCTTATTGCAGTCAAATTGCAGTACTGTAAAACCCTCGTGTGAAACAAGCTTTACTAACTGTTTTTATCAGGCTGCCGAATTTATACCGATGTATTGTTTTGACGGTCATATGTGTTCAGCTGTTTCGAATTTTTATCATTTACATATTTTTCAGTTATATAGGTGGTATGCAGAATGTAACAGAGGCAAAAAAAAATATTTGACTCAAAAATCCTATAATTAAACTAAAATACCTTCCTCATATTCCCCTTTAATGTTTCTTGAAAGCATAATCCATGTTTTAGTTTTGTTGTTCAGAACTAAAATTACGCTAATTAACTGGGTTAGCCAGGGAAGAAAGTCTTTACCAAAAACGTTTATAATGTTTAGTTTAATGGCCTTTTCGTTCATCATAAAGCGTCAAAACCCCTGAGGAAGTATTCCTTTCGACGCGCAATTTCTTAACATTATATATATAGTACTAGCTTTCGTCCACGACTCCATCTGCGTGGAATTAAATAAAACAATAGTGAGTAGCTTATGTGTTCTTCTAGACTATTCTATAATATACTAGCTCTACATCTATACCAAATTTAAATTGTTTAAACTATCGTGAGACATTACTTTAAGCGAAAATTAATTAAGAACGGCTTAACTCACGCTTTTATGTTCTTCTACCTTCTTGAAGAAGGATCCCCGAAGGGTCCGAAACTAGTCGGTGCCGTCACCGGAGGATAAAAGCGAGAGTTGAGCCGTTCTTAGTAAATTTTCGCTTATGCCAAATTTCATCGAAAACTGGTCAGCGGTTTAGGCTACAAAATCTAACAAACATCCATCCATCCATCCATCTGAACTTTCGCATTTATAATATTAGTATGATTTTTAACCGACTTCCAAAAGTAGGAGGTTCTCAATTTGTCTGTATTTTTTTTATTTAATTGTTTGTTATAATGGTATGCAATATATCGTCCTTGATAGTTTAACGCACGATATGATAATCGTTCGATGATCGTTATCGATTTACAATTTTACGACGGAAATACAATTAATTGGTCGAAGCAATAAGATAGTCATTAGATATTTCATTTTTAAATTCCTTGTTAATATGTACTTGGCGTACTTGGAAATAACTCTTTTCAAGCTAAAATAATATCAAGCATATTAAACTTTATGTATCGAAATAATATAGTTATTAATTTCTACTTTGGCATGTAACGAATGCTCGTAAATGATAAGAAAAGGAGGTTGAGGTTGTATAGTGCTGGCTGGTGTTTTTGAAAAAAAGAATATTTTTCGAAGCCTGTCTTGGATCATGGGTCGGCGATGTCCCGCGCGGGG
The DNA here is from genome assembly GCF_000836215.1 of Papilio polytes. Taxonomy (NCBI): domain Eukaryota; kingdom Metazoa; phylum Arthropoda; class Insecta; order Lepidoptera; family Papilionidae; genus Papilio; species Papilio polytes. The sequence goes on from NW_013525805.1 coordinate 2,481,547, forward strand.
CGCCGCCATCTCCTTTC
>NW_013525805.1:2481634-2524722 GCF_000836215.1 Papilio polytes
TTTTTTTAAATCGAGGTGCATTGATCTTTTTCTATTCGTCCTTTTTGTTTTTTATTTGACAGGTAAGTTATAAGTGGCCAGTAATTTCAGTAAGTTTAATTAATTTTGCAAAAAGTTTACATACACATAGATAATTTAAACATTTTTAGGATTTGCAGTATTATAACATCTTTATTATCTTCATGTGTTTTAAAGTTAAATAAAACCAGTTGCTAAGCTTTATTTTTAATGTTTAAAAATCCAACCGACCTCCATACAATCGGGAACAGATCATATTTTGTAATCTCGTCTATTCTATTTTTGAATATCGCGGTGCTCGGTTACAGTTATACCGGCCAATGGGCGATGTGTAACGTCCGTTTTCCCGCGATTTTGGCAGTTCGCCAGGCGTTAGCCAATGGCGAGCGAGCGCGGGAAGCGGGGGCGGCATGCGTACATCTGCCGCCGCTTTCAAACATGGAATTTTCATCGTAAATTCAAAATAGACGTTCGAAATATTTCTTGCACTATCCAAGAAAGTATGAAAAGTAGTAATGTTCGTAATTTTTGAACTTTATGATGAACGTTTAAGAAAATGCTCGTGCTTTTAAATTCTTCAGCAGTACCAACTTTTAGATTGTTATAGAAAAATATCTCAATATATGCCTGTTACAATATCAAATACTACAAATTCCTAAGTAACTTTCACATAATCACCTAACTTACGTATACAACGTCCTTATTTAGGGCTTAGTAATGCATAAAGGACCTTGACCAACGCCATCTGTCGTATAACATGATAACTAACGGATAACCTAATTATAGCTAGGCCTATTTGCTATTAATAGTATTTATAATTGATCATAAAAGACTAAACCTGTATACTTTCATCACTTATTATAAAAGATTGCGTTAAAAGAGAATTTGTTGGTTGTCTACATCTAGGTTCGGAAATATACCTAGGTTCACTCTTTGAAGCGTTTTGATTCTAAATAAAATCTACTTCGTCAAGAATAAATTCGTTTATGAGGAAAATCTGTAGATGTGATTTGAGTAATTGAGTTAATGACATCAAAAAGATGCGATCTTTGCTATGAGGTTAATATTTTATACTTAACTAGCTCTTGCTCCAGATTTCGCCCGCTTGGAATTAAAAAAAATAGAAAAAAATCACAGCGCATGTTACATATAACGTAGCTTTTTAATGGTGAAAGAATTTTTGAAATAAACCCAGTAGTTTTTGAGTTATTTCAATACATACAACAATCCAAATCTTTCCTCTTTATAATATTAGTATAGATTACAAATGTAATAGAGATGAGATATAATGGACTTCAATTAAAATATAGTAATTTGATACTATCGCTGTAGGAAATGCATCTGTATAATGAATTCTACTAGGAAACTTTTATACAGGGAAGAAGCGAGACATTAATGATTTGCACATTACAAGCGGGCATTTCAAATGAGTTAGTCATTACATTACCATCATAAACCTTTGTTGTTGCCAAGATAAAAGATTATATGTTAAGATGCAAGTCGAGATAGTAAAATTCTTTATAGACTAACAAATATTGTAGAAGTCTTATGAGATACTATTGTCCGCGACTCCGTACGCGAGAAATTAAAAACAAAAATATGCAGTCTATGTGTCCTTCCAGACTAACCTCTACACATACGTCAAATTTTATCGAGATCTGTTAAGCTGTTCTGGAGATACCGTGAAACTAATCTTTCGCATTTATAATAGGAGAAGCGCCAAAGTAAAAATAGAGACCAGAGAAAGACCACGTAGTAGTGGTTTCGAATCCCGCAAATCAACTATTGTCTGAAATGATCTCCGATGAGAAGCTTAGAGCTTACTTTGTGTAGTTATGAGAAACATTAGTAAATAAAAAAAAAACAAATAAATAATGTATTTTTGAGCAGAGAATGCATAATGTAGACCACAGACTAAAGCCTCACAGAACATAACTATCGTATTTATACTTGTACTTTGCTTTTGAGAAACGAAATGCCCTTTTACCATCCCCTGCTTTCACTAGCTCTTTTGTACTTCGACTCTCTTTTCTTGAAAAGGAACGCAAATGTAGCTACTAATTGCAACTGGCGTTACGTCAGGTTGTTTACATCGTTTATTTTTTTAAAAAAAAGCTTAGCCTAAAAAAAAACTCAACTAATAAACTCGTCGATCGACAAATAAACCAAAGACTTGTAAATGTTTTATTTATTTGCTGTATTGTCGAGAAAAATTACAGAAACAATTGATGATATTCTGTTACAAATCTTGTAATTTTCAATTGTTTTTGTTAAAAATGTACATTATTATTGTCTGTTTATTCCAAAGGGAATGAGAGCTATGACAGTAATGCAATATAGATCCGCCATCAACATTAATTTTTAATTTAAAAGAGTCATTGCTTAATAAAATTATTTTCTTGAAGTTATTTTCGCCATTAACTAAGGGTATAGTACTTAGTTTCATAAGAATGCCTGATCGACGCACGGTCATCACCTTTTGTGTGCTTTTTGTACATTTTGCGAAACATGACTCACAGTAACATGCTTTTCTTTTGAATCACAATCCAATACCTACTTAAGGCATGAGTAATGGACAATTCGATAATTTCATAACGTTAATAATTTACTTATAATTATTAAGAAATTAGTACAAATTAAAGTTAGATATTTAACGTACTCATTAATTGATTAGTTTTTGATAAATCTTTGTTAATTTTTATTCAATTAAAGTCATTAAAATCATTCTCAATTTCACAAAATCGCATTACAAATTACGAATAACATTTTGACAGTTACACAAAGATGGCGGCTCGTCTTTGTTTTGGCGCGAATATGTTTTTTTTTTAATTCTCAGACAGAGATTCACTTATTGAATGTCAGAATGAAAATTATTATCGTATTTATAATCAAGGTGTATCTTACGCGTGTAAATCAGTTTATTTGCTCGAACGCACAATACATTATTATTCGTATGTAAGCCACAGAGATTCAAAAAATATATAGAGGAGGCATTGTTGAGATTTTTTCACACAATCTTATCAACTCTTTTTATTGATAGCTCCTCAAAACAACATGACAATATAATTAATTGTATTTAAATTAATTGCTTATGTGTAGGTGTCATTTAATTTTTATAACAAAAGATTAACATTTTTGTAAAATGTTTTATTACATGACAATACGAGGCGGTTAAACTGATATAGTACCATTCAGAGAAAGTACCAGTGAAAAAATTTTCACTATGCCTCGTCTATTTTTTTAAATGTCTTTGATGTAAACACATACTGGTTATTCCGCAACACCACAAACGTATTGGTTTGCAGGTAGTGTTTTAGGTCGTAATTTCTCAATGAAGGAAGGTCAATAACATTGCCGTATTATTTCAAAAAAACGTTCCGTACTCAGCATTCTTTTATTCTTTGACAAATTTTTGAATAATGCAAAAAGTTCACGGGGATTTTATTTTATGCAATGTGTTTATTTCTAATTTGGAAATGTAAAATCAGCCAGTAAATTATTACCAAATTGCAGACAATTGAGGTTAGAGAAGTTCTTGAATTCTTATTCAAATAACCTCTAATATTTGAATTAGTTTGTAAAAACGACATTTTCTTGTGTTCTTGATATAAAAAGCTATATTTGGATGGATTTTCTTCATATTATATTTAAAATATTAGCATAATTTTTCAAAGATGTGTGTGTAAACTAAATCTACATGAATATTTAATTTTTATCAAACACAAGCATTACGTTTTACTTTGGCAAATTATACTTTTTGTCTTGGTTTTAAGGAATGTTTGTAAAAAGCCAGCGTTCTGTGTTGTAGCCTAACTCATCTAGTGGAAGTCAGATCAATGCACTCTCGACGCAAATAGCTAGGATGCTGTATTTACATTTCTATAGTTGATTGTACCCTGACAACATAGATTTTTATTACTTATTGAATAATACTAGTTGATTTTTTTACTATTAAATAAAAGTTATGTTTTTAAATAGGTTATTAAATCATAATGTGACATTTTCTTTGATAAAATAGAGAAAAAAACACAAGTACCACTGCATAGGGTGAGAGCTTTTTTTGAAGGGGGAGTAGTTTAATTGTCACACACTAGTAGATAAATTTGTTATACTTTTTATTGAAGTTAAAGTTAAATGCTCAAATGTTATCTCTATTCTTAGATAAATGAAAAAACAACATGTTAAAATTTCCTTATAAATGAATAATTTCATGTTAAATTTGTGAATTAATCCCGTAGTTTTTCTAATATTTCAAGAATTTACAAAATTGATTGTACCAAATAAGTACCTACGTCTAATTATTCATATAACACGATAAAGTAATTAGTAAACTATTTATAAATGAAATGTTTACACATTCCGCGTAGTAATAAATACCTGATAAAATATTTATTTAATTTTATTACTATGAAATTATCAGTTGATTTAAAGTACGCGTGATACCTCACTGCCACACATTAATGTGTATTTCTATTAATAAATCTACACTGAGGGACTCTTTTAGTAGACAAATAATATCTCTGAAAGTAGAGAGAAGGAGGTAGACCCTTATCCACTGAAGAGTCTCATCATCCACTTGCCCTTATCCCTTACGTAGAGTCGGCACACTATGTGCTGCTCCATACATCTCTATCAGTCACTGAAGGGTCTAGACTCCTAATATTGCTATGAGAAATTAAGAAACAATTTCCACTGGCGCGGCTAATACAAATACCATTCGGTATTAGTAGCGTGTTTGATGAAAGAGGCCTCTAACTGCTGTCGTTAATAATTGAAGATTTAATTTAGGGTAAACACTAAAGGGAGACGTTTATCGAATAATTAACAGACTCTAGCTGAAATTATTTAATGCTGGTTTGTTATTTACAGCGTTACGTCTAGGAAAGTGATAAAACAAAGCCGCCGCCATGGACGCGATCAAGAAGAAGATGCAGGCGATGAAGCTGGAGAAGGACAATGCCTTGGACCGCGCAGCGATGTGCGAACAGCAGGCCAAGGATGCCAACCTTCGTGCTGAAAAGGTGCGTACTACGCAGTAGATCATCTTCTTAACCATTCTCTTGAGGGTCGACACAGAATTAAATACTCTTCCATACATCTCTATCAATGGATACATCGTTATCCACACTTTTTGCATATCCTCTTTCACATAATCTTTCTTATTTTTATATTATGAATGCAATTTAGATGGATAGATGGATGTTTTTTAGAGTTTGTTGCCTAAACGACCGAATGGATCTGGATGAAATTTGACATAGATGTAAAGCATAGTCTGTAAGAACACATGGGTTACCTGGTTTTGTTTTTTTTTAATACAGTACGTAATTTTCCAAGTAAAATTGTAGACTTTGGAAAAAAAATATTTAGGTATACGAAGATTGAATACAACGTTATTAATTTGTACGATGCATTTTATTCGAAATTATAAGATCGGATTACTGATATAATGATTGTAATTGGACTTTTGATTTATTGAATACTAGCAGTTCCCGTGCGGCTTCATCCGCATTCTGTGAATGAAAATGAAACTGTTATTTCATTGTTTTTAACTAATCGTAATAATGAGTTTCGTTGCGTTTCGCACTCTAATGTTTTTCTCAGTTTTTAAGTAACTAACGCATTTTATGTAAATGATTCAAAGTCCACAGATAGTAAATATCATCTAGATTAAAAATGCTAACCAATAAAAATGTTAAAAAACTAAAAAAATAGAATGATCAGGAAATGGAATAAAAGTGATAAAGTATCGCTTATAGATTACGATAACGTAGTTAAAAATACAAAATTAATTCAGTCTATATTAAATACATATTAGTTAGAAATCTGTTAGTTTTCTTATGTTTGTAAAATACTAGCTGTTATCGCGACTTCGTCCGCATGGAATATCAAAAATTTAGCCTATTTTACTTGATGTTAACGAAGATTTTTAATGGATAACGATTTTTTTTTAATTATTGGTAATATTTCACAAAATACCAATCTATCCTCTTTATAATATTGGGTAAATAGAAGAGGTCTTAATATTACGAATGAAGGAAATAAGATTTTTGTAACACTTTCAAAGCGTTATCAAATCAAACCCATTTCTACAACCTTTTTAACTATGTCTTTAAAAATAATATAACTTTAGTAAGTTAGTTCCTATTGTATGTCGTTGTAGATGTTAAAATGTTACGGAACAAGTTTGATTGCGCGCTCTGGCTGTGGTCTAGAAACTTATTTTGCATTCCATTTGCGTTCCGTGTATATCCCGGACCTTCAATTACTTTTTATTGCATCGCAGACGCAGTTATCTGCATTAAGATGTGAAAACAATGAATATGTCCAATGTAATATAATAATATGCATGAGTTTTTATTATTTACTAGATGGAACTTAAAAAACAAACAATAGTAAGTAGCCTATGTGTTCTTCCAGACTATCCTCTACATCTATGCCTAATTTCATCAAGACCCTTTCAGCCGTTGAGGCTAAATCTAACAAACATCCATCCATCCATCTAAACTTTCGCATTTAATTATATTAGTAAGAATTAAGATTATTACTGCTTATATCAATTCTATTATTATTATTTTTATTATTAAATAAAAAAAAATATTTTTAAATGTCTTTTTATATGTAGGCTGAAGAGGAGGCCAGACAGCTCCAGAAAAAGATCCAGACCATTGAAAACGATCTCGATCAGACACAGGAAGGTCTTATGCAGGTCAACGCCAAGCTCGAAGAGAAAGAGAAGGCCCTACAGAACGTAAGTAACTAAGTATTTACTATACGGATTTTAATGTCCATTCTTATGTACTTCGATTGATTACTGTATATATCAAAATTGTAGAAATTCTCCGACGACGGCTTCAATTTACCAAAGAAAAATAATAATTTAGTTTATACAACTTAATAGTTATTCTATGAATTTTATAGATTTAGTTAAACGTTTTTAAACTTCCTGTAAACTTTCCTATAACATCTGGAATCGTGCGCTCCAGGGGGTGCTGCGTCCACGTCGTGTGCCCGCCGCGGTTATTTTCGGCGATCCCCGCCTAATATGGGACCGTTGCCCAGTGTTTCGATAAAATTAGAATCATGCTCACCTCATCGACAAACGAGTAACGTTACACGCGTTTTGTTTAATTATTAACATTAGATAAATTACGTTAGTTAAATAGTATTGTGACAGTGTTATTTATTAATGTATTTTTAATATCCGAATTTACATTACTATTTTATAATGTATCGTGGAATTTTTAAATCGCAATAACAAACAGTTTTACGTTGGTGAAGTTAAACAATAAACAAAATTTAAATAATCCCGCGCTTTATCAACTACTTAAATGCTGCTCTATCGATAAAACAGTCGCTGTCAATGACTTAATCCAATATGGCGGACAACCAGCGACTGCAGCGCCACGTTATTGTTTACGAACGAAAACGATAGTCAGTCAACATGGCCGCCGGCGCTGCGCGGCCGGACGGATCGTGCGGTGTGCAGTGATGTCCGCGTCCGCGCCCCACGCCCACGGGCGCACCCCCGTGCGGCGCAGGGGGCATCAACACCACCCGCGGCTGAGGGGCGACCGCGTACCCGCCCCCGGGGCCTCCATAAACACGACTCCGTCCAAACAAGTGACCTTAGACACTCAAATAGACGATGTTGTGCCTTGTGTCAATAGTGTTAGTGAATCTCAAGAACTGACAAGGACGAATAGTGACGACGCACTTTCGAATCGAAATACAATCGAGGACTCGAATATTGATGATGAGATTGAGTTTGATGTTAGAATTATTGGTGCAGAATCGAATGGAAGCTCGGATGATGAATTTTCGTTTAAGGAAGAAAGGTCCGCGGGCGACGGAGCCGAAATGACTGTAATTGCGTCCGATATTTCGGACGATGATCCAGAAACCGCGGAACTTGCAAAACTTAGGTGTACTAGTGAATGTACAGAAGTCTTGGCGGCGAGAGAGAACCGTCGCAGGAGGAGATGTGCCGATTATCCTGGTCTCGCTTTCGGGAGTTCGATATTTTCTTCAGATACAATGATGAAATTCTCAATAATTAAAAATGAGTTGCAGAATATCAAGAATACGGCATTGAAAAGGGTAATGTACTACAATATTTTAGCTTTGTACTAGTGTGAGTGAGAGAGAGTCGGCCAAATGTGCTCATAACTATTTTTAATCGTGAAAAGTATTGCTGGTCTCTAGATGCGAGGCATGTTACGCGCGTGCCGATCAGCTGAGCCACTGACATTTCGTTTGACTTGTTTACCCGCATGATTGGTCCTCGTGGCGCTAGATGTCGCAACTATCGAAAACACTGTAAACTCGACTTTTAAATCATTTTTTTGTTTTATTTAATAGAAAAGCAATTATACGCGATTTACCGACTATTTCAAATCAATTTTTGAAATTCAACTTATCAAACATTTGTCTCCTAATGCTATATGTCGTACAGTCTAAAGATATCTTGAGTGTTTGTCTAACAAATATCTTAGCTAATGATAACGTCGGTATTACTGATCCGAATGGCATCTGAACAAATTTAGGTCAGCTGTTCTCGTAAATTATATAGTGTCAAGTACACATTTTTTATAAGAGAGGGGTCAAACAAGCAGCAGGAACACCAAAATATTAATGTAGAGAACTCATTGGTCTTCTAGTTTTGATACTTAATAAAAAAACTTCACTATTAGGAATTATTTGATTAAATGTTGGTATTCAAACATTGAAATCCCACAACTGAAGACCTTAGAAATAACTAAGAGACTACATGTTATTAAGTGTTTATAATTTATTATAAGTTGATTATAAAAATACTCACAGTCCATTCATTACTGTAACCTTACAAGTGCAGTAACCAATAAATATTTCTCACCTTGTTTCAATGGAAAATTGCTTTGTATATTAGAAGTTCCTAGTTAAACAAGAGTCAATGGGACTGTGATACTTGGCTTGCTTAAAGCTGGTTTCCTAACTACATTCAACCATTAGTTAGTGTTTGTTTTAATAACTTCATGAAAGGTGTTTCCGAACTATGTAACTTGAGTATTACTATGTCAACACTTAGTTCAATCTAACACTAATGAACCACTAGATAATTTTACTTCTTACTAATGTTATAAATGCAAAAGTTTAGATAGATGGATATTTGTTAGAGTTTGCAGCCTAAACAACTGAATGAATATCAATGAAATTTGGCATAGACTTAGAGTATAGTCTGAACACATAGGCTACTCACTATTGTTTCTTAATTCCACATGGATGGAGTGAGGGCGAAAGCAAGTGATAAAATAAATGGAGACTTCAGCAACCCAGCATTAGATATTTTCTGATTTCTCCAGTGTTTGCTTATAGAGGTTTAAGTATATTAGGGACCAATACAGTGTAGTTACTTATCATAAATAATCTTGTTGAATTTGCAAAACTTTATTGGATGGGTTGACATTAAATGTGCGTAATATTTTGGAACTGTAATAGTGTGTTCTGTTCTAATAAGGAATTAATGTTAAAAAGATTTTGCCACATGCAATTTTCATTGATAGGGAACTTTTATAAAGTTATAGTATGAAAAATGCTCGTTTTGTTTTATGTATAGTTTTCACATTAATGAGGATAATTTAGCGATACCTGATTTGAGTGTATGTTTACTGATGTATTAGACTAGCTTTAGCCCACAACTCTGTTAGCGTGAAATTTTAAAAAAAAGTTAAAGCCTATGTGTTCTTGCTGTCTATCCTGTACATCTATGACAAATTTAATCAGTATCCTTTCAGCCATTTAGGCTACAAACTCTAACAAACAACCATCCATCTATCTAAACTTTTGGATTTATAATATCAGTAATATTATGTAATGCCACATAAAATGTGTATAATTGTTTTCTTAAATAATTGCAATGTAGAATAAAATTGAAATATTTTGTACGTTAGAAAAAATAATTGCTAATTCACTAACCATGAGTTTTCACTGTAGAAGCATTTGTTAAAAATTATAGTTTCATCTCTCTCATTCTTTTATGGAAAGCAGAGACAACCATATTTGAGTCACGACTATGGAATTCCATCGTAATATGTAAATTTTTTACTGTAAAATTTAACTCTAGATTATAAACTCTTTAACGTTTAACGTTTAACTCTAAAATAAGAATATTGCTTGGATACTGAAAGTTATCTCAAGGTGATATAAATAATTAACGCATCCTGTATACTGCAGCTAACAGAATATTGTAGTTGTGTAGATGTGTTAATGTTTGTTAAATTGTAACGGTACATTGAATGTTTGCCTAGCTTAGATAACAAATGGAAATTTATTTGGACATTCCGTTACCTCAATTTTTTGCAATGTCTATGTGTTCATTTAACGGAATTAAAACAGGCGCATACTTTCTAAATTACGTCATACGAATTTCGGTTGCTTGTACTGTTTGTGCATTAATTCAATGTTCGGTTTCCACCAATAGTACTCGTTCGTAATGACTGGTCACATTTTTTTAGTTGTTACACCAAGCGACGATAGATGGCGCTTATTTTTATTTGAAGTTATAGAGTTCTGCATACTGTATCAGCTGTTAATTTTAATAATTGTTTGATATCCATAAACTCTTTATGTAATTTATGTACGCCATTACATGATCAGTTTAAATATATGTTTTATACATAAAGAAGGGTTTCGCCACAATAATGGTTTTAGAAGTTGTTCCTATTGTGTTAACCAGTTTTTAGTTTCCGGCCCTACAATATAAATGCGTGCAAGATCATTGAACCGTGGTGCCAATCCCATAATATTTTATGCATTGCTTTCAAATCATCTCTTTTGAGTTGACCCTACAGGATGTAGCTTACTTCAACCGTTAACAGGTGGAGCTAGTATGTTCATGGACGGCTTGGTTGCGTGACGTAAACGTAGTGCTGCCGTAGTGACGTTTCCATTCGAATACATTTTGTTGTCAAAGCGGTCACGTTGTCTAATGAATTAAATCGTATAACTAATTTATATTTTCGTAAATGAGTCTTTACAATTATCTCGAAAAGCTATCGCAGTAAAGTGAGCGTCATTAGTGGAAGTGGTGATAAAGTTGCATCGTCTAGGTTGACGGCGGCCATTTTATTGCCGGGTGTGTTCACTGTGTTCATTCGTGCTCAGCTATCTCCGTGATACGGAGCTGTAACGAACGGGGCAATCAGTTGGCATTTTCGCAAGTAGGGCGAAGGTGTCTTTAGTTTTAACTTTTAGGCATTGAATTAAATACACAAGTGAATAAAAATGACCACAAACATGCAGCAAGGTACTATTCTGGACGTTCTAAAAAAGAAGATGAGACAAACAAAAGAGGAAATGGAAAAATATAAGGACGAATGCGAGGAGTACCACAAACGATTACAAGTGGAAATAATGCGAAGAGAAGAAGTAAGAAAACGTGTCTTTAGTTTGTGTTGTGTTCTGTGAAATTATTTATGTTCTTATGTGTTCAATTTACATTTTGTTGGAATCTGGAAGATATCAGTAATTCTTGGCATGTTGCTATCTACCTATAATATAGTGAGTAATGTCCGGCCATACTTAGGTGTGCCTTCGACGTACGCATATTCACCTCTCTTTCTAATATAGATGTTCTAAACGTGTTAGAGCGAAAAGGCTAGTCATTATTTTTCGTGGTTAACTCATTCTCACCATAGACTATTAATATCGAGCAAGATTGCTGTTTCTGATCTGATTTTTACGGTATCTTAAAGTTAGGTTAGTTTTATTGAAAATATGAGGACATTTTTGCGCACTATTTATTTTTCTACATAACAGGTTTTGTGTGTAAAGAGTCGCGTGTCTGCGTGGTTAGCCATGACATGAGACCATGCAGACCAAAAAACCTTTACGGGTGTCCTAGGACCGCGCCGGCGCCAGGAAGGCGTGTCCGAACTCCTTGTTATCACACTATGACGTAATACTAAAGGGCTGGTTGCACTAAAATTTAATATTACTAACACTTGTTATCTACTAAACAAGTTATTGTTTTTATAATGTTTTTACCTCTTTCTATGACTAAATTTGTTGTTTTTAGAATAATTATGACTTAATATTGAACAACCTTATACTGAATAGATTTCATATCAAGTTGAAGATAAGATAATATATGACTTGAAAAATTAAAAATGTGCAGAATTGATGAATAGCAAAACTTAAAAAATTATCAAACATGTTACAGCTTAATGTAAAATCCATAATATAGAATACTAGCTATTGCCCGTGACTTTGCACAGAATTAAATAAAACCTCTTTAAATAGCTTATTTATTTTTTAGTGTTCTATGTCTAGACCAAAATTCAAGCCGTTTCTTGAGATACATTCTAACAAACATACACACCGACAATAACCTTTTGCATATACATTATAGTGAGATATAATAAGAATTTTAGTATATTAATTTTGATCAATCTATTATATAGATATACTACTTAATGTGAAAATAACGAGATGAATAGTAGTGAATGGTGCAAAGGGATTAAATGTTCGTTCTAACTTATAAACTCTCAAAAACTAGCACAAAACTGTTGATACAAATTACCACAAATATTGCATTGTTTTTACAATTATTTGGAAGTTAATTTTATTCATTTATTATTAAAATTGATGTATCATTATTGGAATTTATTAGCTTAGTTAAACTCGGGAATTGCCAAAACATTCTTAAGGATATTATTTTCTGTAATAAATATAATTATACAACTATCATATAAATTGTGAATTTATATGTAAAAGTTGAGGTCTTATATCAACATAGTCAATGATTTACAGCATTTTTCCAGATTGCCTGTATTTTAACTTATTAGCTGGTCATAATTAATTGCTACTCCTTTTTAGTTAAATATTGGTTTGAGTATTTTCACTTTATAAGTTTGGTTAAATTTATTGTTATATCTTAGTTACTTGTGAGATATTTTTATGTATGAACTCTTTGAGAAGTTTTTTTCTCTATTCCTTTAAAACAGAACAGTAAAACCTGATTGTAATATTTAATTCCTTTGTAAAATGTTTGTGTTTCTCTCAAGAAACTATATATTTTTGTTATATGGCTATTGTATTCATCTCTTCATTGTTTAATTTTTATGGTCATGGTCATTGAAAGCCATACAATCAATATTCACGCATATAATTAGTTTTAAACCTATAGCTTATTATTTTATCCATATATGAGTATTCTATTAATGATTGTCACTATTATTAGCGGCTACGTCCGTCTGCTGACGACACAGGATAAAAGGAGAAACTGGGACTCGTTTGAGAACATCCTCGCAACAAGGACGAATGACGTCATAGACATGTGCGGCCCACAGAATATAAATAAAGTTCGCCCGCGGCACTAGTAGCGAAAATATTCCGATCGCCTCTCAATTCGACGCACGTAACGTGTCGACATTTAACAATGCGGTTCCAATGTACTTAGTATACATGACGTCTAAGAACAGAAGCAATTAATTCGTTTTTTTTATGTATCGATATAGTATGTATGGACTAGTGATGTTCATGTGCGTGTTGACAATAATAGGAAATCGATCGATATTCTGTTAATCGTCTACAAATCTTAATTTCATATCAACCCAATCTGTTTGAAAATAGGTCAAATTTGGCACTAGTTGATAAGAGATAACATGTCAAGAATTTTCTCGAAGTTAGTTTAGTCTAAATTTGTATTAAATCAGCAAATTTAAAATTATACTTGTGATTGTTATTTTAAATGAGTTTAAGTTTTAATTTGCAATGTTTTTTCTCCCCAGGCCGAATCCGAAGTGGCTGCACTCAACCGTCGTATCCAACTTTTGGAAGAAGACCTTGAAAGGTCAGAAGAGCGTCTCGCGACTGCCACCGCCAAGCTGGCTGAGGCCAGCCAGGCTGCAGATGAGTCTGAACGGTGAGCGATAACCATTTTATCATGACACCTCCCTATTAAATATTTAGATGAATCTAGAACAAGTTTTAATCACAGTAGCTTAACTAATTCTAATATAAAAAAATCATGTTATTGTCAATATATGTGTAATTGTCACATTCAATAGGTAAAAACATTAATAAAATTATTTTCTTGCTTTAGAGATTGTTAGTTTATTTCAAAGAATGAACGAATTTGGTTCTGTAAAAGATTTTTTGATGTCATAAATTTTTTTCTTGTTGGTTTTGATGTTTATCGTATTTCGTTATTATTTAAAATTGGACAAAGTAGTTATCTTGTATAATAATATCTGTGTTGAAATCTTAAATTTACGTAATGAATTTTAAGCAGTATACAACCAGTTTATAAAGCAATAAATTGATATTTACATGTATAATTTGGATTAAAACTGATATTTGGGACACTGCTGAAAATTCAATATGTTTTAAAAATATATATCTACTTGTGCATGTGTGTTTTGTGTTATTTTGCTGTGATATTTAAAAATCATAGTTTAATTGCTATAAATAAAAATTTAGTGGATCTTATCGAGTTTAAAGGAACAGAATTCTTTCAATGTGTTTTCCTTTCTATCATTTCATTATATTATAATATACTCTACCAGAGATTCCCAAACTTTTTCTCGTGGCCTCCATTCAAAATCTTAATACTTTAGAGAACCCTTATACTTGTATACCCATTAATTTCTGCCAATGTGCACGTCTGTCGTGTCTTTGATAGACTTTGGGGTCCTAGAGAAGTTTGGAAATGTCTGTACAAGACTATATTTACTTGTCTATCGATGTTTATAACATGCATGTGTTTGGCCCCGCACTAACCAGAATACGCAAGGCGTTGGAGAACAGAACCAATATGGAGGACGATCGCGTCGCCATCTTGGAAGCCCAGCTGTCGCAAGCGAAACTCATCGCTGAAGAATCGGACAAGAAATACGAAGAGGTGAAAGCTTCAACATTTAATTTAATCGGTTATCGTGTTATTATATTATGCACCATTTTTGACGTTACGTAAAACTCCTTGACATGTCACTTTTTCTTAAAAAATACGAAAGTTTTGAAATTGACATTTAAAAGGAGCACAGAACGCGATAATGCGAGAAATCGATGTAAGTAAGTCGATACGTTCTTAATTTGTAATGCGAGCGTATTCGAAGACTTAAAAATGTAGCAAGAGTCGTTTCACCTTTCTATGGAAATGTAAGAAGTACGTACTCGAATTAGACTTTGTGGTCACTTTGTGTTTTAAATCATTTTAAAGATTTGAAAAACTTTTTAACGATAATATAATGACACGTTAATTATACAATTTTTATCTTCATTTTAATGTCTTTTCTCGTTAATGTTTCAGTGAATTTCGTATTTTAAAATATATAAATAAATTATACTTTTTTAGATCTAGTTTCTCGCGGTTTCAAAATTAGGTCAGAAAAATATTGTAGACAAATCTCTGTTCTGTATTCGTGGCAAATTTCTTTAACATAAATCCCTTGAATGCGGAAATTGTACACTGAAACATTACACGATAATAATTTAAGCTAATAAGAACTCTGTTTTAAGTGAATGGATCATTCTAGCCGAGTTTCCACTGTTGTAAAACTTGTACTAAAACATATCCGTTCTTTCAAATAGAATGACAAGGACGGCAATGTTTTCGTATCTGTTTTGTCAGAAAGTAACGGTGCCACTTAATACCGGGTTCAACATTTTCTTGCAGCGGAATTCGTCGTATTGTTTGTTCGCTTTAAGTGTACCTTGTTTGCATGTTTTCCGACTTGGGTTACCCTTGATTTTAATAGTTATAGGATATAATGTGATACTCAAGTTTTGTGTTATGGCGTTTAGTGCCCGCAAGGTTCTGGAGAACAGGTCGTTGGCTGATGAGGAGCGTATGGACGCCCTGGAGAACCAGCTGAAGGAGGCCAGGTTCCTCGCTGAGGAAGCAGACAAGAAATACGATGAGGTCTTTGTGTTTAGATGTCGTTTGGTTTGCTTCCCCGACTGCCGCTTTATAACTACGCAATTACTATGAACCTTTTGATGACATTTTTACCATTATCTATGGACAAATATTATCCCGAGATAAATCTGTTTGCTCGCCCGAATACTTTTGAACTTTGTTCTCTGACGAGTTCATAACTCTTGTATTTCTATCCTTGTTCATTAATTCTCAGCAGTGTTTAGACCCAATTTTTAACAACCGTTTTTGTTTTCCGTAAATTCATCTAATAAACCTTTTAACCATATCTGAAATCATGATGCATTTAATTATACCCACAGCCTTCATACCTAGCATGCTGTTGTGACTTTATAATTCACAGTTCTTTACAAATGATAAGTTATCGCCGTTCGTGATATACGGTACATGATAACATCATTCCTTATTCGTAGTCGAGGTGAGGTTAATTTAAAAAAAAACCTCGTTACCATGTGCGGTCGCCAGATGGTACATCAGTGTCCCAATTCCCCTGAAGTATGACCCTGCGCGGTGAAGGCGCTCGTAAAAGTCAACCGCCGAAGAAGGAATGGTATCGCGTCCGATCTTGAGTTTCTTCGCCTTATAAGGTAGAACAAGTGCCCTGCGCATTACATAAGCCTTACGGCCATATATGAAGGGCGTTGCACAAGTATCGGTAGGTCTGTGCGATTATTGTGTCAATTTGTGACGTTATTTGTGTCCCAGGTTGCTCGTAAGCTGGCTATGGTCGAGGCGGACCTGGAGCGTGCGGAGGAACGCGCCGAGGCCGGTGAATCGTAGGTTTCCTTGCCTTTGCCGACGGATCGCAACCAATTCACATTCATTGTCTCATTTACAATAATGTTTTTTGATATGAGATTTATTTAACGCTTTCAACGTGACCTCAATTGAATACAGGCTATGTTGAACTGCGAATCTTATTCTTCCTAAATGTTTAAAAATATTTTTATTCTATTTGAAGGATTTTAATGAATGTGGTATTGTAATGTTGTAGATCTTGAGGCTTTGTTGTGCAAATATTTCTGCCACTGCATGGTTGTTCATTTTATTTTGTTAACAATCGCACTTGACAAGTTTTACCAAATTTGGTAACTCCGTTTTCGGTTATTTTTTTGTTTGCATGTACATTCTAGGTCGTCTACGAGATGGATGCAGTGAACGAGATTTTAATATTTTTATTTTGTTTTAATTTATATTTGCATTACTAGTTAATTGCCTCGTGCCTGTTGTTAATATTCCGTTAACTTGCATAATTTTAAGTTGAAGCGGGACAAGGTCGCATGCGGTGTCCGCGACCCGCAAGCCTCTTTGTCCCGTCGACTAAAAACAAGGGTTGCCCCATCTCATGGATATTTCTTATGTAACTATCATGTCAATGTGTCGACTTAACTTCTGTCCTCAATGTGTGTAATATCGTGGCTAGGTTAGGTCTCAGAGATATGTGTGGTATAGGGCAATTTTCGTTTTCAGATATGCACCGCATTACACCAGAATTACTGGCCGTATGCGTGCCGCACATATGCAAGCGCACACATCACATAACGAACATGTTGACGCACTAGATAGCACTTAGATTTTATTTTTAAATACTGATACTAAATTTTTAGAGCTAAATGTTTTGGGACAACCCTCGTTTATTTAATTACAATCGATTTCGAACGCCACTCGCGACTACCCGCTTTGTGTGATCCTTTTGTTTTACCCTCTAGATGAAAACCTTTGCACAACCTTATCTAGAACATCCCTATAGTTTAATTCCTTACATTTTAGTACCTGTCGTTCCTAACCTATCCTTAGCACGATAATAAGTCGTATGAATTTGAACCTTCCACCGACGGCACATAGCACAATGCCACGCGGCGGGGAGTGGCGAGTGGTCGCGGTAGTGTGTGTTGTGTGTGTGCGTGTGGGCGTGTACTAACGCTCGGCGGCGGTAGGTGGCGCGCAAGCTGGTCCTCATGGAGCAGGATCTGGAGAGGGCCGAGGAACGCGCTGAGCAGAGCGACTGGTAAGTACGGGTACTAGCGGCTGATGTACTTCGTATTGAAAATGTTGTATGTATATGTTTCATAAAAGTCTTAATCGATACATAATCATCGATATGCCGTATCCCTACGCTCTATACATCACTATCAATCGTCTTATCTGGATTCACTTCCTTAAGCATATCCTCTTTCACACAATACATCCATATTTTCTTCTACCTTAGTAGCCATTCATATTCAATCTTAATACTTTCTTCTTTATTTTCATCCTCTCCCCATAAAATAATGATGTTTTTTTTGTAAAGGGGTCAGTTTTATCCTGTTATATTTAGGAAATAAGGATTTCTATTATATGTCTTTTGTTAAGTTATTCAGCCGTTATTATCCTTTACGATAGAAATAATTTGCTGTTGAAATTTTAAAACAAATTTAAATGTGATTGTAAAATTGTTTTAAAATTTGCATTTAAAATTAACTAATTTAATAATATGCATGATCAATGGCTATACTACATTCTTTATTACTTAGTTTTTTTAAATATACTTTGAAAGTAGTGTTAGCCATATGTTATTGTTATTAATTTGCACGCTTTTTTTTAAATTCTGCGCTTATTTTATTAGTAAAGTTGTAGAATTAAATTTATTATTCCAATTAAATTAAGACTTACGTCTATCATTTGTTATGAAGTAAAAAAAGTTTAAAATAAAAATGATTTGACTAAAGTAAAAATATTCATTAGTACAAATAGTTATTTTAAACAAATATAAATGATAGGGTTTTTTTCAGTAGAAATTGATTGTCTCGTTTTATTTTCTAGCAAAATCGTGGAGCTCGAGGAAGAACTCCGTGTTGTTGGTAACAACCTGAAATCCCTGGAAGTCTCCGAGGAGAAGGTATGCATGAGTTTCTTTAATAAATTACGATATACAAAAAAATTGTCAACAATCGCTTGTTCATTTTATAACTTTACATTTAGAATATACATTTAATACTTTGCAACTTGACAGTTAACAAATTGTAGAACTCTTGTTTATATTTTACAGTCATTTTATATGCCCTAGCCCTGTAACGATTTGTACAAGCGATTGTCGACAGATATCTTATTTAGACATAAAAAAGAAAAACCCTAAATGATGCACCAACCATCTTGAAAAGTGTCCAAAAAGAGTATGGATAGAATTTATGGTCATCAGACAAATGTGATGCAATGTTTAGAGAGTCAAAATTGTCGGTATTTCTATACTATATTACACGTAAATCTTTCTTTTGAAACTAATAAATTGCATCAAAATCCTTTACGTAGTTTTAAAGATTTAAGCATATAGGTACAGATAGCTGAAAGCAATTTTTATACACCAGCTCAATATAAGTCCCCACTGAGGGGTTTGGAGCCTACCCTAAGTTAGGGTGATTTTTTAGACTATTTAGTGATAATATTACGTTCCACGCAGGCCAACCAACGTGAGGAGGAGTACAAAAACCAAATCAAAACCCTCACCACCCGCCTAAAGGAGGTGTGAAAGCGAGATCGGTTTAATAGCGAGTGTCCCTGCTTGCCTAACTGCATTCACCTACTTAGCCTAGTCTATGCCAGATTTACTAATATTAGTAAAAATGGTATATTACGTTTTGCAGTTTTCCATACCGATACTCCTTTTTGCATTATAGATGTTGTGTTTTCCCTATTAACAGTTGTTGTTTTAATTTTTAGTAATCGTTTACCCTAACTTTATGGTATCTATCAGTGTTGCCAATGCAAAAATATGCAACATTGTATGATACAGCATGGAGTTTTTTTTGTTATCGCTGTTTTGTTTTAAATTTTGTAAACATAATAATCGCAGGCGACGCAAAGAGAAGAATCGTACGAAGGCCAAGTAAAAGTCCTCAGTGCACAGCTGAAAGAGGTAATGTGTTAGAAAGAGAGGGTAGATAGAGGTTTTGGTCGATTCTTGTTGCCATTGCATTGGAGTAGGCGCCAGCGCCTTCGCTAAGTAAATTGTTGGTCTTTTCGCTTTCATATGTCTAGTTAGAAAATGGTACGTTGGTGGTAGGATAATGTAGCCTCAGCGGTTGGTGCTTCAAAATATGTATTTAAATATATTTTATTCTATGTTCCTCTTGTGTATTAATTTCTTTATATACTTATTTATGTAATGTGTAGCTGTGTTGTGATTGTACGCTTTGAACGTTATTTGTAAATTTTGCTTACTTTCGTAGTATTTTGAACTGTAGAATCTTTTTTGTATGTGATAAGTTTATGAGCGTATAATCTCAAGACGGGTAGCATGTCGGTGGCCGATGGTGGCTGTAAAGACTATGTGTGAGCAGGCGATGGCGTCGCGGGAGCACGTCGAGGATAAGATTCACAGCCTCTCGCAGAAACTCACGCAAGTAAGTTACGCTCGGCTGACACGCCACGGACTTTGGTCGCCATCTTGTTTTACGATAGAGCTATAGAAAAACAGATTAGACAATGGATAAAAAAATAAAAAAAAATCTTTATCCATGAAGATTAATCTTCAAAATTAAGGAATTCATGGTTTTATTAAATTAAATTTGAAGTAACATATTTGTTAATATAATAAAGTCGATGGAAAAAAATTGAATAACACTAATGTACATGTTATTAAAAATTGGTACACATTTAAAAAAGAACATTTCTAAAACTTGTGACACTTAAACATATGGCAACCAAAGTTCAGATATTTCTATAGTATATGGCAACACTGAATTGTCACGGTTTGTAACATACTTAAAGTGGGTATAAGGTATTCGCTATATGTTTATTTAATTTCTCTAGTGATTCGACGTACACAGTATTTAGCTGCTTTCGGCAAAGGTAAAATGCATGGGGTTCTTGTGTCGCTTTTGCTTTTATTAACCTTTTTGTATTTTGTGTATATTTTGACAAAAGATATATCTATTTTTACATTGTGTTTTTGAAAATAACTAATGGAGTTTTAAATTAAAAAAGATTAATTAAGAAGTAAAAATATTTCTTTAAACACAAATATAACCACAGGAAAATAGAAATCAAAACTAAATGATTGCATGCTAGACGAATTTCTAAAAACAGTCTATTCTTTGTTCTCGTAATTTTTTTTTGTATTTGTTTTTTAATCCGAATCATAGATTATTTATTGATTGTCAAAGAATAGGCTGTTTGATATTGTGCACATGCTTTAATATATTTTTAAATAAATTCCAGGCTGAAGCGCGCGCCGAATTTGCCGAGCGCTCCGTTCAGAAACTCCAAAAGGAGGTCGACAGGCTTGAAGGTAAAATTTTCCTTATAAAGATTAAAAAAGTTAATTATAATTTTATGACAGTATTTGTCGTTATTTAGTATTATTGAATGTATGAGTAATATTTGATTTAAATTTAAATTTGCAATTAGCTGGAATTTGAATACGTATGAATAATAATTATTTCTGATGCTAGTTTCCAAGGTTCAGCAGATTCGCATTATTTTCCGGTACGGGAATAGCTAAGTTGTCTCTCGAGTCAAGTTGGATTTGAAATAACCAAAGCTTTTAGCGTAAACTCATGAAATGCTCAGACCCAAGTCATCGGGTTTATTTGTATAGTTAGAGCTTCATATCTCATTGCGCTAGAAATTCTTGCTTAGTTTTTATATCAGTTTTTAGTTGTTAATGCACATAACTGAATTACATATATGGGTTTATACTATATTTAGTCATAGTGTGTGAATCACCATTTGTATAGTATTTTTATATTAAATCAGTTATGTGCGTAAAGCATGACGTTTATTTAGATTGCTCGGATGTTTAATGTTTTTTTTTTGTCTGCATGGTTTTATTTTTTTCGATGTTTAATTTTTGCCTGTGATTGCAAATAGCGATGAATGGTTTTGACAACAGACCTTTTTTTTTTTTGTAGAATAAAATGTCTAGTCTGTGAATTGGTTGTCTATGCCTTTCGTCGTTGTTTGTGGAATGTTTTGTGTGCGACTGACCGTGGCCGCGTCTGAACTTACAGACGACCTGGTGGCCGAGCGCGAAAAGAGCAAACTCCTGCAAGAGGAGATGGAGGCCACGCTCCACGACATCCAGAACATGTGAACACCGCCCCCCACCTCCCCGCCAACACCCCCGCTCGAATCACCAACCCCGTAACTTCGACCTATTTTGATAGTACACTGAAATTGATTAAATGGCGAAATGACCGCTACTCATTTAGCTATGCAGCTAAAAAAACAACTTTATTTTCCCCTTGGGAAGGACTGGTGTCCAAACTAGGGTGGCCACCCTATGATAGATGACCAGGCCCCTGGCTAATAAGATTCAAGAATTTTGCAACTTAAATATTGAAGTCATTGGTCTATGAAAAAGGAAGTATTCTTAACTCCTTGATTTAAAAATGGGTGGTGATTCGAGCGAGCGTTTAGATGTGTCTAGGTTTAGAGTAATTGCCAGCCGCTTTTTTATTTTATTTTTATCGTCAAGGAGTGATCGCTACGACTACACTGCCAAGCAAATTTTGTTTCGAACGCAGATATGTATAGCATTTAGAAAGTTTTGTTGCTAATTTTTCCCGCTATATTTTGATTTTAAACATCTCGACGGTTTAAGGCGATTCGCTTTTCCACATTCCAATACGTGGACCAATTATCGATTTATTATATTTTTACTTATTTATATGATATATGTTAGGAAAAACTGTGGCTCAGTATTTGTATATCGATTTGTCGTGTCCCCATTTAAATTTTTTTGACATTTAAAATAATTATCACTAATAGGAATGCACTGTTTGCTATTTACTATGAATTATTTACTTGTATGATAAGAGATTAGATATTTTTTTATTTAATTGAGTGTCGGTAACGCGTATTTCTATATTTGTAAGATTTTTCTGTTTCCGAGTATGATTCTTTACTTGTGTCATAATTTGAGTTCTGTTATTTATTTAATTTAAACTCTAGGTAAAGTATCTAGTTGTTGATATGAGTGCTGTCGAAGCACATTAGCGCTGGCAATAATTCTCCCTAAAGTCCTGAGAATAGGGTTGCAACTATAACATAAAAATCGATATTTATTCCGATGTTAACGTGATATCGATTGAAATGATTATGGCAACATTAGTATATAACAGCGTATTTAAAACGTATTGCCGCATTATAATTGAGCATGTATAAAAAGTATTTTTTAAATAAAAATATTGCTTTTATAAAAATCAACTTCAAAGATGAATAACATCGGATATAAATATCGATATTTCGGTAAGTCCGCATCCCTAATTGTGACTGCTTAGAATTCTATAGAACGGACAAATCCGTGTGCTATAATATAACACATTTACTATAAAACGAAAAAAATCGATCAACCGAGATGAATCCGTCTTCAAATGTTATACACCTAGATAAGTTCGTGAAGGAAATAAATTAATGATTTTAAGAATATTCTAACACAAGTGTTTATAAATATATAATATTATTATTTTTCGTTTGTATTTTTTTTGACTAATCCGCGTGTTACCTTGATGTTGTGTGGAGTTACTAATGTCGATTCTATCAGCTATACCTCTTATCCCTATCACTGTCCCTTATTCAAATAATAAATATCAAAATCACAGAATGGATTTTCAGTCAGGATTTTTGTTAATAACAATGACGAAGCAAGAGCATGAGCAATATCGAAAACAAGGCACGGAAATATCAATGTGATTAAACCTCTGAAATAATGATTACTACACCTTTTAGAATAGCAGGCACCCAGTGATAACGCATGCTATCCCAGAGATACTGGTCAGAATACTCCGAGGCATGTAGAGTATACCATTCCGTAAGCCTGAGACGTTAGGGCACAAAGTTCACTGCCAATACCTGCTCTAGATGACCTGATCAACGAGATTGAAAAGTACAACGACATCGGCGATAACATTGACGATGCGGTTGTGGAACTGATCCCTGGAGTAAATCCTACGCCGAAGCAGCTGGAAAACGCGGTAAAGAACCGCGCCCAGCAACAGGAGGCAGCTAGACGGGAGAAAGAGAGAATGGAAGAGGCAGCTAGACGCGAGAAAGAGAGGCAAGAGGAAGAAGCGAGGAGAGAAAGAGAACGGCGGGAAGAAGAGGCTCGCAGGCCTCCAGCAGAATCTACACCCGTTGAAACTACAGAGTCCTAAATTTACCCACTAAAATGTATATTGCCCAGCATTTAATCGTCCTAATTTAGACCATTATGGTCTTGTAAATGTTACCTCGCTAATAAAGAATGGAAACATAGCATAGCAATGGAATGTTGTTTCGCTAGCAGACTCGACTAACTTGCGTTTTTAGAGGACCTACAGAGCTGATTTTTACATAACAGGGTTGTACGAACTCAGCACAGAAGTAAAATACTCATTCATACAAAGAAACATACTATTTCTATAGAGGTGTTTCCATGCCTTGAAAACTCAGACTAACTCCTAGACATGTTGCATTGATATTTCTTTACAACATTACCCATTAACTCGCTTTCCTATTTTCACGACATTCAGAAAAAAGGCTTCCTTACAATTTGCATGAATGCGTTGTGAAGTGCCTTTCGACGTTTTGAGCGAAAGCTCCAGCTTGATTTAGTTGAGAGCGACGCATGGCTTCGACGTGAAAAGGAACGCGACATGTAAGCAAACTTTATTTACTTCTACACGCTCTCGCATTATGTTGCCACTAATTCGCTTAAAAACTTGACTTATAGAGCGCGTTGATCCTCCAACATAATTGGGAATTGAATTCTAACGCTGTACTCTGGCAACTTTAAAAAACTACAGGTTTATATTTCATGTGTACATAAATAAAAGCATTATAAATTAATTTGCATGAAATGTTTCGCATAACCGTCAGTGTTGCCAGTAGGTACACGTTATAAACCGCGAGATAGGAATATTGATTAGGTAATATAATTTGGGTACGAAATCTAATACGCACGTGTATACAGACGAGCTTGTGGCGGAGAAGGAGAAGTACAAGGACATCGGAGACGACCTCGACACCGCCTTCGTCGAGCTCATCCTCAAGGAATAAGCACACTCCAGCACCTCGCCCTGGCAACACCATCCGCCCGCGATTCACACAATATCTGTATAGACGTATCTTACTTTATATTTTATGATTTAAAATATTACAATCCATAGTTTTTATGGCGGTATTTATTTTCGAATTATCATAATAAATAATTTATTATATTTATTTATTGTTTTTGTTTATATTTCCTTGTAAAATATGCTTACACGTACACAAACGCTACATGCTTCCACTCTTCTACTTTTAAGTTAATATTTTTTACATTGTATTTATTTTTAGTTCATGGAAAGCTTCAAATACAATCCACATTATTTACTAAATCTTTATGCAAAATAAAGGAAATTATTCTATTAATAAATCTCGTTTATATTACAAAATCTTACAACAGTGGTATGCTTGCAGAAACTGCAGAACTGTTAACTTGCCTTGGTAATGTAATTAATGTAGTGAATTTTAAATTTGTTGCTTATTTCTTTAGTTAGTAGTAAGTATTTAGTAAAGTTATTTGGTAGAGTATTTTTCTACAGCACGCTTTAGTAGTAAAATTTGCATGAATTATATGGGTTAGTTAAAAGGTAATTTGCTATTTAAAATATTATTTTGTTCAGAAATGCAATATATTTGAAAAAGGTTATTTGATATTTTTATACATTTATAAAATAATTTACAAAATTCCATAAACATTCCAATTTTTTCGATTTTGTAACTAACTTAAAATAATTCTTACTAATAACAGACGAGGTCGTGGAGGAGCGTAGTAAATATAAGGCGATAGCTGAAGAAGTAGATCAAACATTCGCGGATCTCTCCGGGTACTAACGGCGGCCATTTTGTAAACGGGCGCCATCTTGTGTGAGTCGACGGGTATCTTCGCGCCAAAACTATGCTTGAATCGTTTGCACTATGCACTTATATGTTTGGATCTGGTGCCTTGTGGCGTAATGTGATAAAAAGTTTCGACTCACTATAAATATGGATTCAATTGCGTTATTTTGTAAGGTATCGCAAAGCACTTTTCACTTGTATTTTAGTATATTCTCTTGAATGAAGTTTCTTGTTTAAGTTTATGACGAACATTCAAAAGCAATTAATGTATTCAATATGTTAAATGTAAATTTTCAAATCTATCTAAAAATTAAATAATATTTATTTAATCTTGTTTTAACGAAGTTGACATTGAACAAATTAAATTATAATTGGATAGGCATTTTAATGATTATTAGTAACACATTCTAGAGTAATATTTTCTAGAAATGTAAATACGTTACATGCAACAAATATAAACATATATAAAATTTAATAAATAATTAAAAAAATGAGCGACATGTTTTAAAAAGTACAAATTGAAGAAAAGTTTCAAAATACTTTTTTAAATCGCAATTAATTTTATTAAAGTAAAAATGAATACTCATTTCAAAGGAAATATTTTTTTTGCTCAATTATAGTTTGCTCTATATTAACTTAGTATCGTTGACTGAAAATATCAATACAACGTAAAAAAAAATATTTTCAATATGTCGATTAGAAACTTGCCTCATATAAGTTGACATATATTTCATAAAAATATCTGGGTAGAATTTTAATCACTGCCAAGGTCTAAACGAATAATTTTTTTAATACAAGTTAATGGAATGCTCTTAAACTTTACATTTAAGTTATAAGGCAATAGTGGGATAGTATTAAGGATTTTGTATCTCCTATTTTATAAAATTTAAACAGTTTTCTATCAATATTCTTAGAACACGAGAAATCGATGTTATGCAACCGTAAATATTAACATTTTGGTGTGCTGAATAATTTTCAACAAGCATTTTAAAACGATAATATTTACTCTTTTAAGCTATTTAAAACTAAAAGTTTTGTACTGAAGTAAAATAATTTTACTATGATATGTATTAAAGCGCCTGTTAAAAATCATCATGCAACGAAAAACTACCAAATGGAATAATAAAACCAAACAAAAGACGAATCTCTATGGTTTCAATTTACGTGGGACGAAAATATATTAACGCTTAGAAACAATAAGGTTTGTAAGTGTTTTGGTAGTGAAAATTAACAGATTGTCAGTTCTATCGACTTGTTTCATTACTTTACAAATTGCATTACATCATTTTCTCGTGTAGTAATAAGTTTGTATATTTAGTGTTAGTTACCCGTTACAGTAAACAATAAACTCATTTAATATTTTGCTTCTAAAAAACTGTTGTAGCTTTTTTATTCAACAAAGTGCGTCACAGCTTCGAGCGACTGTTCCAACTTGATGAAATATACATTTATATAAAAATATGGAGTCTTAATTTCACCCTTACAAACTTAGTAGTATATTATTTAAAGCAGAATACGAATCAAACGCTTCATAATGAATGAATGAATGAATGAATGAATATGTATTTATTGCCACAAAATAGAAATTACATAATAGGACTTATTTTAAAGAAAACATAATCGTGGCAAAAGTTAGCCAGGTTAGCGTATGCAGGATGGACTAAGCCGTTCCTGCGCTGATTTTCAGCTGGCTCCTTGGCACTCAAGTAACATATAGCTTAATAATAAGATAAAACGGCTATGGTTTTACAAAAAGCATCGCTTATGGGCGAGATTTGTGGCGCGCCCCCTTTTTTTACTAAATGGCATGCAATAAATGTAAGACTGATACGCAGACCTGTGACGCCCCTTTCTGTGTACAGCCCTGGGCGGACAACAAGCCGTGCCCTACCTTAACACAGGACCTAATAACGTACACGGCCATAGAAACATTAGTCCTAGCCAAGCCATAAGCATCAATAGCGCGTGGCACATATTGTGAAATTTGATCGTGGCAATTAGGCAATAGTAAATCATTGAAAATTCACATGAAATTGTAGACTGTATTCTTGTGAAAATAACACCGCGGTACAATAAAAACAAATAGTCTTGTACAATTTCAATGACCTTGTAAGTTAGGAGTTACTTTTAGTGTCAAAACAACATTCTGCAGACTTTGGATGAATTTTTATCTCTGAGTAATTTGGTACTTCTAGTAAACAGTAACAAAAAGATTTTGGTATCTTTGGATTTTGATGAATGGCGAGTAAGTTAATAATTCGAATGATATCCGGAACGACTATGTTTTGAAAAGTTCTGTCTTAAATTGGAATCATCCATCGAAAAAAACGTTTTTATAGATCTTGATCCACTGAAGCTAAATATAGAATTGTTGGTTAATTGGCATTAACCTTTTTGACATACATACTAATTAAATTAAAAAAAAAATTTAATGTTTGCTTGATATTGATATTGAACCATCTTGCAATCAAATACGTTAAATCAGTTAAGACTCCATACGAGGTCATGACGTAGTAAAATTGTTAGGTTCCGTTAGCTTAGATTCCATTCGACACTAGGTCATAATTCTCTAGAAATGCAATGCTGGTCTGAAGTTTGCTAAAGTCTGTATCCATCTGTCGATTTCCAACTTGATCATTCATGAGAAAGCTGCAGAAATAGTTGCGCTCGCGCGGGTGTGAGTGTGACGACGGGAGTTCTTGCCACCCGTCGCACTGATCCAAGTCCTGGATTTTTGGCACCGAAAATAGTCCGGCGGCGCGCGGAGCGACCGCGAGGGCGCAGTGCGTGTCGCTCCGCCGTGTGAACAGCTCGTGAGGTGAGTCCCGCAGCCCGCCGCCTCCAGCCTGGATACTCGCATCGGATAAGCTCAACTCCCTTCAGCGCCAAGGGATCCTAGTTTGTGACGGTATCCAAACTGGAAGCGTCTCGCGGTGTGTTCGCTTAACAGTGTGGGTATATTAGTGCTAAAGAATATTCCAGTGAAAAAGTTCAGGTGCTAAGTTTTTCTATGATGTGACTCGGATTTCAGCGCGCGCGCGACCTCGCTGAAAATAGTGTTGCCCGCCCGCGCGGCCGTCTCCCTCGCGGCCCGCACGCCCCGCACGCCCCTCGCTTGCCATGTAACCTATTTGCGGCATGTACGAACATTAGTATTTATTTAACGGCGTGAAGAAATTACCCAAATTTAATTTAGGACGCTGGCGAATATCTCATGGAATGAAATCTTTAACGATATTTTGGGACCAGTTAAAACATCGCCGACGTCAGCGACAGCAACAGATAATATAACACATACCAAACATAGATCGAAACGAATTTGAATGTTTCTTACATCATCATAGAAATTAACATACTTCTACATTCATTTATAATAATTTAGTGAATTTTCAACGCATGACATCAATCAATGGAATATTGTAAAGCAGTTTTTAAGTTAATTTAAACGTTGTCTTTATAATAACAAAATGTTAACTGTATTGTTCAAGAATAATTAAAGTTTTAATTTATTAAACTAACTTCTGAATTATCTTAATGCATTAACTGAATAAAATCTATAAGAATGGGAAAGACACTTCCAACATTTACTTTTATTTTAATTGAATACCGCACTGTAAATTGCTCTGAGATTATAAGTTATAGTTAAATAATCAAAGATGTACAAAGCATAAATATATTCAATATTAATTTATCATTAAAAGATATTGATTTATTTATTCACCTGTTTTGATATCTCTATATTGTACATTTTTTTTAATTCAACTTGAATTTATTCGCCAGAGTTAATTTTAAATACATGATCGAAATAAGACACTATTTCACACGTTACTAAAAAAAGTTGCTACAGCAATGCTACGATTCAGTTAAAACTGCTTCAAAATACTCTATTTAGTTTGAGCTGAAAAAAAAAAATAACACTTTAAACAAAAGTCAAACAGGAAGTCTGTCTGATGGTCCAGCACACGTCATTTATAAATACAAATACTAGTTTTTGAGCTCGAATCTGTCCGCGTTCATCAGTTTAGGCTACAAACTCTAACAAACATCTATGCTGAGAATACTTTTTTAAATCATAGCTGAAAGTAGATCTTCCATTAATGGACAGGAACCGTCCTAAAAATCGGTCTCGTCATACGGTGCCGTCTCGAAACAGACCAGATTATCGACGATATTATACGAACTTGCAAATACGTGGCACTAGACTAAGCAATTAAAATCAAGACTCAGTAGTTCTAATCGTTACTAAAGAAATCACTTAGTGAGGATTTGAAAAATCTATACCTACAATGGGACCCCTTATGGAAACATTTAATCTGAGTGGAGCTGTTTGAACGAACAATTAGTTATTAATTTACTGACAATGGCAGAAAGTAATAAGCGACATAACCTCTCTTTTGTTGAAATTTAAACGCAATGTTAGATTTTTTTCAGCATTACAAATGTCTGGATTTTATCAGCGATTCACTGTAGACCACTTTGACAACAGGTGACTGAGTAGTAGAGATATTTTGGCAAGATTTCAAATATCTTTCTCTAACTATTTAGAACGGGAGTATTCAGCTAACAAAACACATAATAAAACGAATTTAAAATTTTCAAACCAAATCATATTACATGAATTAAAATACATATAATTGCTTTATTAATACAGATTTCTTCTATAACTAACAAATTTTTAAGTTATTTATTTTTTGTTAAGAAATGACATTTGAGATAGATACAGCCAAATAATTCACATTTGAAAAGAATTATGATTGTTCTATACAACGAAATGAGTTATTTAGTATATTCAAGATCCAATATGATGGTAATTAAATTTATTCGAATAGGAATATTTTATTGTAACATGTTCACAGATAATATAATAAAATCAAACAATAAACGCTTATACTTTTCTGAAAGAAAATAGAACTTAATTTCAGTCGTGTTAACGAATTACGAATTTATTCCTTTCATCTTCAAAGTAGGACAAACAAAGTTTTTTAAATCAAGATTATTAAAACAAATATCCTATTATTATAGGATTATTGTTTATTTAAAAATAAAAACAATCTATTTAACTCGTATCACATTTATTGGAATATCGGTTTTCGTGTAGCAATTGTTGGGTTAGTTTGCGCGGGAGCGTGTGTTATTTCAGTGGACGTTATAGGCAACGTTTGAGAACTGGCCAGAAATACCACCGCGTCATGTTTTCTGGCATTTATTTTTGCAATCGCTCCTCCCTCGTTAAAATACGCCAGATTATAAA
The DNA here is from genome assembly GCF_000836215.1 of Papilio polytes. Classification (NCBI taxonomy): domain Eukaryota; kingdom Metazoa; phylum Arthropoda; class Insecta; order Lepidoptera; family Papilionidae; genus Papilio; species Papilio polytes. Next base: position 2,512,657 of record NW_013525805.1, read on the forward strand.
ATTTTCACCTTGTTTTTAACCTATAAAAACTGTTGCGTATCAAAGAGAAAATACATTGTGGTGTTTCTTGCAGCAATATTTTTTAAATAAGTTTAAAATATTTAAGGAAATCAGGTTAATGAAAGATGTTTTAACAATAATGAATAACATAAGTTAGGATTCATTATTAACGAACAATATTAACAAAATTTAAGTGCAAACTCTACCTTCCTTCCTTCTTCCTTCTCATTTTCGTTGAAAAAAAGTGAAATAACATACGTTTTTGTAGCTTTAATTGAGTTAATATTAAATTTCTATAGCATAGAAATATTCTACACTACATTTCAAATACGAAACGTTTTTATTTCGTTACAAATTACACGAAGTAAAAATTAGTAAACGGCACGTGTCCAGGTGTTTCCAATATAAAATAACGAACTTCACCTTTCGATCGTGGAGTAAAATATAGCCTTGTTTTATAGGACGGAGTAAATCGGGTCGCAAGATATAAACTCTTTTATATAGGTTACAGTTTAATACCACGAGTATTAACCGATCGCTAGTTAATGCAGCCCTGCGTTTGCCGTATTGGCTACGTGCCAAGCGTATATGAATTGTTCTGTTACAAACGATTATTTTTAAACTGTTTTATAAACAATTTATTGAATGTGTAATTTGAAACTTCTTAATTATAAATGTAATTAGTGACATTAGATATATTTGTAGAAAGGAGTGGATTCAGATATGACGGCTGATAGAGATGTATGGAAGAGCAGCACATACTGTGCCGACCCTCCGTAAGCGATAAGGGCAAGTGGATGATGATGATGATGGATATATTTGTAGATTTATATACAAGACTTTTTTAAGACAACTAAATATTTAAACAAAACGATTATACCCTTGAAATTAGAACTTAAAGATTTTTCTACCACAATTGAATAAAAGTTTATATTAGTGATACATTTATCCAGAATTTAAAGTTATTTTTAATATAGTAAAACTAACAAAACGTGAACCGTCAATAGTTTAGGTTAAGTATTAATTGACAGCGTTCTATTTACAAATTAGTAACTGTCAACTCAAAGTCAAATATTGTGTTATTCTCAGGCCAGTAGCTGGCGTATATTTCATCGGGACCGTAAAGACAGAACAAAACCTCCACCATGGACGCGATCAAGAAGAAGATGCAGGCGATGAAGCTGGAGAAGGACAACGCCATGGACAAGGCGGACACCTGCGAACAGCAGGCTAGGGATGCCAACCTCCGTGCCGAAAAGGTGACTGACATTCCATTCACAAGATCTGCGATAAAAAGATCTCCCATGCGATCTTAAGTGATAGGTTAGGATCATTAGTTAAATTCACGTCATCAGTTAAATGCTCACTAAAGGATTTAATATGGGACACTGCTTCTTTAGTGACGAGTATATATTGGAGTGATCAGATAGTGTAGCGATACGTTTGAAAGAAAAGCATAGTAAATTTAATCAAATGCTGAAAACACGGTACAAAACAGCTTGTAATTATATTGTTAAATTAAATAAGTTGCATTTATATTGATTCACATATTAATAAGCAAAACTCCTGCAGGTGAACGAGGAAGTCCGTGAGCTCCAGAAGAAGCTCGCCCAGGTGGAGGAGGACCTGATCCTGAACAAGAACAAGCTGGAGCAGGCGAACAAAGACCTGGAGGAGAAGGAGAAGCAGCTGGCCGCCACCGAGGCGGAGGTCGCCGCGCTCAACAGGAAGGTGCAGCAAATTGAGGAGGACCTCGAGAAGTCCGAGGAGCGCTCCGGCACAGCGCAGCAGAAGCTGCTCGAGGCCCAGCAGGCTGCTGACGAGAACAACCGGTAACAGCTACTGATCTTGAACATGTTCAACGCTTTAATCTAATTTGTTTCCTGTACATTTTAACCCAATTTGAAGCAAAAAATGCAGTGTAATTTAAATTTGAATTTACAAGCTAACTAATCTAATCTAGTATTATTAATGCGACAGTTTAGATGGATGGATGGATGCATGGATGTTTGTTAAAGTTTGTAGGCTAAACTGCTGGACGGATCTCTATGAAATTTGGCATAGACCTTGAGGATAGTTTGGAAGAACAAATAGGCTACTCACAGTTGTTGTTTTTAATTCCACGAGGAAAGAGTTGCGAGCGAAAACTAGTAAATCATATTTATTGAAATCTTTTGTGAAGTTTGTTTACTCAAGATTTGAAAGATAATAATTTAGATAGTCAGGTATATGAATAGTATTATTTGTAAAGAATAAAAACTGTTATCTCAGTACTAATCTTCTAAACGTGTGTGCAGCATGTGCAAGGTACTGGAGAACAGGGCGCAGCAGGATGAGGAGCGTATGGACCAGCTCACCAACCAGCTGAAGGAGGCTCGTCTGCTCGCTGAGGATGCCGACGGCAAGTCTGACGAGGTTAGATACATTCACATTAGTAATCACAGTATTATTGGTCTTTTCTAATATTATTATAAATGCGAAAGCTTAGATGGATAGATGTTTGTTAGAGTTTGTAGCCTAAATCTCTGAACGAATCTCGTTTAAATTTGGGATACACTTATAGGATAGTATGGAAAAACTCATAGGCTACGTACTTTTGTTTTTTTTCTTCTGTTAAATGACTAAGCAGACTTAGATTATATTTGACATACTAATTGTCGTGTGAAGGTGTCCCGCAAGCTGGCGTTCGTTGAAGACGAGCTGGAAGTGGCTGAGGACCGTGTCAAGTCTGGAGACGCCAAGATCTCTGAACTTGAGGAGGAATTAAAGGTTTGTACTCTGAATTTAACCAAAATTGATTTTATATTTGAAGAAATTAATTAATTAAATTGAGAATGTTCATGACTGTAAATTGTGAAATAATGAAAACTTGATTTGAAGATGAGGATTCCTTACAGTTTATTTTGTACATTTTCCAATTAGGAGTATGTTTTGGCATAAATTTAGCGTAACCCAATTTTTCAAGTATTTTTCAACACGATGTACCTTTCACTCAGGTCGTAGGTAACTCCCTTAAATCCCTGGAAGTGTCAGAAGAGAAAGCCAACCAGCGCGTAGAAGAATTCAAGAAGCAACTGAAGACCCTCACCTCGAAGCTGAAGGAAGCGGAAGCGCGCGCAGAATACGCAGAGAAGACCGTCAAGAAACTACAGAAGGAAGTCGACAGGCTCGAAGGTATGACGTCATTAAACATAGAGACAAATGACGTAATATGCTTCATAAATCTTCTGAAATAATTCTATTAAGACTAAAGTATAACATCAAATTAAAACTATTAACTTTGATTTCTTTAAAATGAATGTTTCTGATATTTGACAAACGTATTTATCAAATCAATAACATTCGAGTGATCTTAATTATCTCTTAATTATTAAAAAGATAATTAAAAATATATTTAATCTATAAAAAAAATCTAATCTAAACTATCATTCTGTCCTTTGTCTATCATATTTAGGGAATCGCAGCGTTAATTCTCTTCACTTTTATCACAATTTTACAGACATGTTGTTCAACGAGAAGGAGAAATATAAGGCGATATGCGATGACTTGGACGGCACTTTCGCCGAACTCACAGGATACTAATGACCCTTTAGCACTTAGTTTAAGACATCGTTACTAACATTTAGTATTTCAATTTAAATCCATAAAGAATCCATCAACAAACGTTACATACATCCAGATACCTAATAACTAAAAATTAAAAAAAAAAACACGTTCGTAAAATTTTTACTCTGTGAACCGAAGGAACGTAATTCTAAATTATTTTCATTAATAGATGGTATCTTGAAGTATATGTATCTCCAACGTGTAATAAAATAATTAGCAATTCGTGTTGAATTTCTATTTCAAAAACGCAATAATTTTCTATCTCAAACTAATCAACTAACTCCTGTGCTGATATTTAGGGGATTCGTCGACTTTCTGGTCAATATTCTGACGGTCCTTTAGAAATCGCTTAGTATAGGAGTCCTTGCTTTTTTTGTTTGTTATTAACATGTCTTTGCTTACCGCTACCGTGGTGGACCAAATCTTCCAAGGTACATAATATTTATTATCTAATATCTACATTATAAACAATATATTATAAAAATATTAATAGCTTAGCAATAAAAGTGTAATATTAAATATCTATTTAAAGTTAAATATGTTTTAATAAATTAAAATATTAATAACTATCATTGATTTCATAATTTTGTTATTTTAAAAAAGTGAGGTTATAATTTGTAATATTCAAAACAGATCATACTTTCTGTCTTTAAATAACATTTTTTTTCCAGAATATTTCTATACTAAAACATTTCTTGGCGTATAAATAATTTTAACTGATTTCTTTAAATCATTCCTTACTTTGTTTATTTAAAAAAAAGTTTATTTTTAGGTTATCTGTGTTCTAATTTGTAATTTAGTTAGAGAGAAAAGTTTTCAAATGTATCTATAGCATAGTTTTATATATTTAAATGAAGCTTATTAGAAATATAAACGGTTTTTGAACGTATTTTCTAACAGAAGAATTATTTGTTCAGACGAATTGGGCATCAACAAGGACCGTTACAAGAGCTTGGCCGACGAAATGGACTCGACCTTCGCCGAGCTCGCCGGTTACTAGACGTCGCACTCCACGCAAACAAACATTCACACAAACAAACAAGTACACAAGTCGCAGTGTCACATCCAAAATACCTTGTACACGTGATGTAATATTTATTAATATTTTATGTAAATTTATTTACGATTTTCAATAAAAAAAATTAATTTATAATAAAACCGTTAACATCAGTGCTTTCATTCAAATCACCTTGAAAACCCAATAATTCCTAAGTAACATACTAATAAAAGAAAGGCAAATTCGAGTTGTAAACCATAAAATTATTTCACTATAGCCATATACAGAGTGGATAATTATAGTTAGCCTGTTCTGTACCTAGGGAGTAATATCTATGGTGTTTAAAAAAAATAGATATAATATTGTCTACCGTCAATTGTCAAATGACGTCTTTCCGTACTTAAAAAAAACTCTAAAAAGGTTATTTACCGCGCATGCGTGGTGTATGGGTTCCGCGCATGCGTGGACCTTCAAATCTCAAAGCTTAATCGATAGTGCAATAGCCATCGTAGTGACAACAGCTCGCATTACCTGACTTATTGAGAAAATAGGATTTTTCTTCAACCAGTCGGCTAAGAAATTATTCAAAGTGTCGGTTTCTAGCAGCGTATTACCCGGGGCTATTACCATGAAGATCTTAATGCCTCATGATGGTCCAGATATTGCACCAATCGAATCCTGTAAGTATATTGTTTATAGATTTTTTCTTCATAATCAATACATATTCTTAATTTGAATTTGATAATTTTAATCAAGTCATCTTTTTGTTATTTTATTATCGTTTTAACATTGCATCTGTTTAGTTAATGCGTAGTTTATTTAAGTCAAAAGTATTTCTGTTTCTTTTGTGTTAACATCGTAAATGATCGTATAAAATTTACTTGATATATTAAACGACCTATTTCATAGTAATAACAGATATGTTTTTTCTCGAAAATTTTATATTACAATAGAAATGTACTATTTTATAGTTTTGGAATTTAGAAGCTCGGTATGGCCATTACAGTCAGACAAATATACAATGTTAAATGTTATACTATCGTTAAAATCCATATTTTCAATAAAAATACGCAAAAACATCTTATTGAAAGCGAAAAATATACAGACAATCTAATATGTTCTATTAGTTAAACAAAGGATTTTTCTTATTCAACATTCAATTATTTTTTTGTACATGGCTAAAGGCATTTCAGTAATAATAGAAAACATTCCCGTCGCCGTCCTCCGACGGTATTCAATATCAAAGCCTTACTTATCGGGCTTCAGTTACACAATACGTGTTACGGACGACTTTACCTTTTGTATTACGACATTAAATGCTTTGTTTAATAAATATATGAACACAAATGTCGATAAGATAATCTCATATTACAGTTTTAGTCGTAATGTCGTAATTCATTTGTCATACTTTCCCTTTTATAATACATAAATAACTAACTGTTGCTCGCGACTTCGTCTACATGAAATAAAAAAGTAAAAACATAGCCAATGTTATTCAGAGATAACAAAGCTGTTTAATAATAAACGAATTTTTGAAATCGTCCCAGTAGATTTTGAATTATTTCAATACATACAAAAATACAAATCATTCCTCTTCATAATATTTGTATACATAAGTTAGACTGTTGAATTTCGTAATAACAGTGCTTCGAGGTAGATTATTAGTCGATGTACTTATTATTAAATAGATTTTCTTGATTTACTAACGAGCAACTATTTGTAATATAATATAGAATCTGAACTAATAATAAAGATCACTAAAACAATAAACTTTATAAAACATATGAAATCTACGAGGCGTTAGTGGGGCTATTGTTTGATTCTCTTCTCATCTATACATCAGACGTCGCTAATGATTTCCTGTTCCAACACTAAATGAAGGCTACACTATGGCACCCTCGAATTAAATCCCGTTTAACTCTGGCTGGTTCTATCTTAATTCTTCTCGTAATTGGCTATTTCCTGACTCCATGCAGTTTATGTTCTCTAAAAACAAATGACAAATGTGTTTACATTTGAATAATAAGTGTGTTCAGGGAATTGTAGGGGCATTGAAACTAAAATGTAGTTCGAATTTCCAATATTGATTTTTTTATAAAATTGCGTATAGTTTCGTCATAATTTTGTGTAATTACCTACCGCTTTAATTATGACTGTGAAATTACTACGATAATAGTCCATTTACTAAAATGTACATATTAGACAAAATATCTAAAGACTACATAAATAAATCTTGTTCCATTTTCGCTATTACGAAATGCTTTTAAGTTGCTTCAATGCTTTTAACTGACTTATCTTCACTTATTCAGAAAGTGCGCCTCGATATTTATGATGAAAGCAGTAAAATTTAACGGCGTCCTTGCCCTTCATAGTCTGAACCTACGTAGCTTTAAAGAATCGATTTTAACTCTATTTTAATTCAATTTGAAGGTTGATCTGAGACAAAAGAAAATCGTTAAATTTCTGTGAAAGGGAAAGCTATTCACATACATTGGTATTTTACTACAAGGATTAAAAAAGAAACTAACTATAATTTCAAAATTGGAATTTTAACATAATAATTGAATAGTACGTTTTAATAGACAACAATCACAATAATCGTCATTAAAAGATGATCACAGAGGTAGAGGAATACCGAAGCATGTATGGATGGATTTAGTGCAAGAGGATGCTTAAGAAGGCAGTGAATTCAGATATGAGGATTAATTTCGAAAGTACAGAACCAATCTTGATAATAATTACAAATTACGCTTGTTATCAAAGTTTTTATTAAGATTTTTGACTCCAATATGTGTGAAGTCGGGACGCTCGGCTAATCCTTTCTCTTATATTACATATTATATCTTACAATGTTATAAATGCGAAAATTTCGATAGATGGATTTGATAGAGTCGGTAGCCTAAACTGCTGAACGGATCTCGATGAAATTTGACATAGATGTAGAGCATAGTCTGGAAGAACACAAAGGCTTTGCTTTTGTTTTTTTTTTATTCCACGCGGATTGAGACTCAGGCGAAAGCTAGTGTATCATAAAAATATAACAAAGATTGTTACTACAGAAATAAATATTAACGAAATCCATATAAGTCATCAAATAAACAAGGTCGACAAAATTCAACTCGTTTCGTTTGCGAAAGGCAATAATGTTGTTTGTTTTACGAGCTTGTTCGAGCTTGTTCGAGCTTGTTGTCTGTACTCTACTGCCATATAAACTCTATGAAATTGTTGCGAAATATAAATCAAAATCTCTCGTATTCATTAAAACTATAGAGAATAAGTACTACATTTTTCTATAGCTGTTTCAGAAATGGGAATTTACTATAATTCTATGTTTGTTTACGATAATGTTTTTTGACTAAACTTTTTCAAATAAAAACATAAAAGACCGAAATCCAGATGTCTTTTATGTGATACATTATAAAAGTCATCTGGTTTTTTATGGTTTATTTATTTTATCATTATAGCTTTTTATAAAATGTCTACGTTTATCAAAAAAATGTTTTGTACACCCTTCAACTTTCTTATAAAAACTTTTAAAATACTTGTATCATAAGTTCTGAAACAACTGGTCTGGTTTATAACAAAAGTTGTAATAATATTTTTATATCGTACTAAGGAATCTCTTATTACTTTTTCTTAAAGATATTTAAACAATGACACTTTAAATTTTGCTACAGATTAAATTTTTATTAAGTCGTCTTTGTGAAATTTAATCTTTTGCTTAGAATCTTAACATGCTTATTAAGGGCACTCTTTGTTGTAAACTTAGTATGATAAATCTGAACTAAGATACTATTTAATACTAGCTGTTGCGCCCGAACAAAGCTTTTAATGGTGAAGGAATTTTCGAAATCTTCTAAGTAGGTTAAAACCTAATTTAATACAGTTAAAACTTATTTTAATACATATGAAAATACAAATCTTTCCTCTTTATAACATTAGTATAGATATAGTATATAGTGACCACTAAACGACTCGTGAGTAGCAGTTAGAAATTATGTAAAGACATAAAGCTTTTATTTGTCACGTGTCGTTAATCGTTATCGACTTAAATTTTAACCTTTTGAATACGTATTCTCATTGTTAATAATATTATTGTTAATAATTGATACTTTATTCACCTAATAAAATCATACAAAAATAAAACCAATCCTAACTTGTGTGCGTTGAAAGACGTCATTGCTCGTTGAGTACGTAGAGCATCTACGTCGTAGCACGGTTACGGAATGAAGCTTGTTTGTGTAAATGGATATCTGACATTTATAGTATTGCTAGCTTTCGCCCGCGACTCCGTCCGAGTGGAATTAAATAAAATTACAAAAGTCGATGTGTTGTGTTCTTCGAGACTATCTTTTACATCTTTACCAAATTTCATCGAGATCCGTTCAGCCGTTTAGGCTGCAAACTCTAACAAACATCCATCCATCTAAACATTCACATTTATAATATTAGAAGGATTTATCAGTATTTAATATTACTTGTAAGAGTTTTTTTTTATTAAAAATAGACATTACTTTACATTTAAATGTATCAAATTTTACGTTAATACGTTCGTTCAGTTTCCTTAGAAACGGGTACAAAATTTCCGCTGCACTTATAATCACATTCCTATATTTATTTTGTTTTGTCGTTAATGATGTTTTAAAAATAACGCAATTACTAAAACAATAGTTAAAACATTCTTTCAGTATATTTCTCGAGATATATCGTATCTGGCAGCGGCCCAGCGCAGTCTCGGCTCAGAAAAATATAAACGGCTCGACCCACTTGAAAAATTTTATGCTCACCCGAACGGAATACGTTTGTTTCAAGCGTTTAAAATTAACGTTGGTATTATATTTAAACGTTAATTAATAACGCTTACAGAATGATCGATACCTCGACTATAAAAAAAACCAATCAAATAAGATGTCCCAGTGTAAAGATAAAACCAACATGAAATTAAACAAACAGCCACACCTCAATCAAAATTATTTAATCATAACTAAGGACGATCCTTACTGTGTTAGATAAGTATCAGAATAACACTTAATATGGCAGTAAGAATGTTTTTTTTAGATCAATGAAGACCGGATCAAGTGACACAGATTTTAAGAACAAAGATCTTTCCATAAATCGAATTACATTGGAGATTTTACAAAAGGCATGTTAAAATTATAACTTTGAAAGAGCGAAAAGTTTTAGCTAATCCATGTACAAATTACTTCTTGTACATGTTTGTTTAAAGCATCTTCGTTCAAAAGTAAAGTGTGTCTTACTCGGGCCGTATTGAAGGAGGTACTTCATGACACGAGGGCAAAGTACACGGGGTAAAGTGACACTTATCACGGTATCTTCTCTTGCTAACAACAACTAAACGATCTTATTAAATTAAAATAGTCAGCGTTTACTTAGTTGATATTTACTTTATGTATGTTATAGTAAATATTTATTTAACAAATCATCATCAACTTGCCCTTATCCCTTATGGAGGGTCGGCACAGTGCTGCTCTTCCATACATCTCTATCAGCCGTCATACCTGAAACAACTTCTTTCTTAAGCATATCCTCTTTCACACAATCCATCCATACTTTCTTCGGTCTTCCTCTTCCTTTGTAGCCATCTTCATTCTTAACACTTTCTGGTTTATGTCCCCATCGTCTCGTCGCATAACATGTCCATACCACGCTAACATTTTGCTTCTCAATAACACATAAAGTACTAAAATCCTGAATGAATTGTTAGAAAACGCCAAACATTTGGCAATTTTTTTAAATCTCATTTTCCAACGAATTCAATTTATTTTTTTAAATTGTAGGTAAATGAGGCTTGGGCTAAAATTAGTGTTTTCAATTAAGTTTAAATGAAATCCTGAACTGTCCTTTACGTAATTCAGTTCAGTTAATTGCATAGTAAAGTTATATAAATGGGTTCATTTAATTTAATTACAGTTTCTAACAATTTACAGTGTTTCTAACGCTTTCATATTATATAGCACATTACATCTATAAGACATTAGTGTTACACTCAGAGTGTGAGGTCTTCTTTAGTGTACATTTAGTATTAAACACCTACGTCACTTGCGATATACAACTCTATAATTCTGTTACGTGACATTAAAAACTTTATTTAAAAAAAGCTATAAATTTCTACAATATATATTTCTAACAAGCGTCTAAAAATATTTTATGTACAGAAGAGTTTTACACATGTATGGAAACTCTTTTGTAGTGACGTCGCATAGATAACAACGCATTCACATTGTTTGCAAGTCGACGAACTGTTGTTTGAACTCGATGCAATTTATCGAAGTTCAAACGCTTATAATTACAGACCACAAGGTTTATTGAACTTGTATGTGATTTGATACTGTATGATAACAGTTTGTAGATAGCAGAATGGGACTTAGATTATTAAAAATTGTAGACGTACTAAAGTCTTTTTATTACGTCTATATTAAGAAATAACTTTCGCCCGCTAATTCTTTTGCTTGCAATTAAAAATTAATGAAAGCAAAGCCTATGTATTCTTTCAGACTATTCTCTACATTTACGCCAAATTTTATCGAGATCCGTTCAGCAGTTTAGGCTACAATCTCTTACAAACATCCATCCATCTAAAATTTCGCATTTTTAATATTAAAATCATGTCTTGGTCTTTATTTATTACTAGTTTCTCTTTAACTATCTTCGGTATTGTTTTTATTTTTATTTTTACTTATGTTTTCATTTATAAACTGTTTATGTAAGTCGTATTTTTAGGGTCGTATATACGTTGATAAATAAAGTCCGCCAAATAGACCGCTAGAAGGTTCTCGAAGATAAATTGAATCTTTACCTAAATAAAATACGAAGCCCACATAAGACGACGGAGTGATTTATTTATAGTCCCCTGAGAGTATTCGTTATATCTCTTTAGGTCAAAATATTTGACATTAAAGTGAGTGATATTTTTTGTATAAAGCACTATTAATTTATACTATTTATGCTCACTGTCGGATTTTGTTGTTTTATTAAAAAGTACACTCTGGAACAATGAAGTTTCAGTTAGGCAACATTAGTTAACTTTCAATAATGTCTTCTGCAAAATCTCTGAATTCTTATTTCCGTGACTCGGAGACGTATAAACTAAAAGGTTGCTGTGATTTTTCCATTATGTTATATGAAAATCAATCTTCTAACAACGAACACAACTGAAAGCGTAGCCTTATTTACATAGACCGTGTTAGGAACACGGTAAACACATTGTGTTTGCGGTCGCAGCGTGTTTATTGTCAATCCCGGCGGGGCGTGACATTGGCAGCGTGATAGAGGGTAAGCCTGTCCTAATATTGGAGCTTGACGGCCTATTGTGGGGTTATGTGCGGGAGAATTTACTGCCCGATGAGGTGATTTGTTAGAAAACAAAATCTTTATTACTGTTTTAAGGCGAAAGTAAACTTAACCTACATTTTACTTAACGACGTTTACAAAGAGAACGATCT
>NW_013525805.1:2525456-2528832 GCF_000836215.1 Papilio polytes
AGAAAATGTAGCTTTTAAATCATTATTATGACATGAATATTGAAAACGACAAAAGGAAACATTTCTGTTTACGTTTTAGAAACATTTTTGGTTGAATTATTTTTTAGTCAGATATAAAGACGGCCATTTGATAGCGCTAAAATAGCGAATGGAATGTTGAATTGTATAGTTATTACTGTAAACACTGAATGTAGCGGGTTTTATTATAATAGCAATGTTAAGTGTACTTGGTTGTTGCAGCTGTCTCCGGGCGGCTTGTCCCCGCAGACGCCGACTGCGCCCGAGCCGCTCCCGCTGAGCAAAGAGCTTGCCGACGCCGCCGCTACCGAGAAGGTCAAGCCAACTGAACCAGAAAACAACGACGGACGCCTCGGAGACTTGCATTTCAAGCTACGGTGAGTATAACACTTTATTTGTGCACTTTAAAAAAAATAAAAACCCCTTTACACCGACGTAGCTGGCGTTACAATGTAACCTTTCCTCCTCCCTGTGGTCTATACAGTTTGTGTGCGGTGCATGAGGAATCGACGCACAGAAGAAAACTAAAGCATATAAGACAGAAAATTGCCTTATGTACTGGTGGTAAAATATTTAGCTTATAATGTGTAAAGATAAATTATGCGTACTTTAATTAAAATTATTCTCTAAAATGCGTAACATATGGAACTTTAGAATTTAAAATTTCCCAACCAGTTATGAGAGTTTAAATACGTTTCAACGCTTCGGGAATGTTCCATAAAGGTGCTTGGAAATTTTAGCGAACGTTCGTGAATAAAACTCGTTTGCAGGTGGATTATTAAAACTTATCTGTAGGAAAGGTTTTAAAATATACCTCGTTCGGGATTAATATCGAAGGATGGATAATGACAACCCTTTATAATTCATTGCTTAATACATTCTGTGGAATATTTCGTTTTATCGAATATTATCATAAATTGGAGCATAAAATTCTCCATATTTTTAAATACTTTTTTTTATATATGGAGTACTTCATTCCAAAAATAAGAGATAATGGACATCCTTCTTAAACTTTAAGAAAATAAAACATGGAGAAAATGGTGTTCCTTGAACTTGAGTAATCTACCTAATTTTTTATCTGTGAAGCTTGATTGCTGAATTTTAGGAAGGCACTATCTTTTTTATCTTCACGGTTTAGGATCTTTTGTTATAACTTTATAAACGAGATAACGTATGGAGGGTCACCTGTTCGCCATCTTTGTGACGTCACATAATCCAATAGCAGATAAGTCGATTAGTTGAGGCCCGTCTGTGTCGTCAGCCGTCAGTACCGCGTATATTGAATTACGTAACTACACTGACGGACTAACTACAGACTCATTTCATTAGTAAAGCTATCAACTTAACTGTACTAATATTATATCTTGGGATTTCTTATGCATTGAAATAACTCAAAAACTACTCAATTTTTTTTTACCATTAGAAAACTACGTTATCGGAAATTAACATAGGTTATTGAACACTTTACAATAATACAATTCCAACAAATTATAATTTAAAACATGAACATGACTATAATCTTATTAAATGATGTCAGAACGAAATATTTTGTCATTAAAAATAGAACAGGGTGAATACGATATTTCAATTTAAAATTTCTAAGATCAAATTTGCTACGCCTACGAAGTATGTCTACGAAATAGTAAGTCTACGAACAAAGCTACGAAAAAATATGATAATTTGTTGAATATGTTTCAAAGGTTATTATGTGTTGATGTGTCACAGGGCAGTGGCAGTAAATGGATACGAAATCAATAAATTGTCGGTCGGTTCGCCCACATTCGGCCAACATGTTTGCAGGGCGGATCGCGTTAGGAGGAAAATTGCTTTTAACACATATATGCTAATGTATAATTACTTTGAACGTTGTTTTATTTAATTATATTGAACTAACTTCCGCCCGCGACTCCGTCCGAGAGGTATTAGTAAAAACAAAAGAAAGTAACCTATCTGTTCTTCGAGGCTATCCCCTGCATCTGTGCCAAATTTCATCCAGATCATTTCAGCCTTTTAGACTACAAACTTTAAGAAACACCTATCCATCCATCCAAACTTATAGTATACACATTTATAATATTATAAGTAAGACAAAATAAATATACACTTAGAAAGTATAGTTGACATATTGTTTTAGACACACATTTACAGGCTGTATGATTGTAGCAAAGAGTTTAGAAGTGTACCACAATAGCATCCAAAACATATTATCTCTGCTAACCCTTTTAGATCAAAGGCATGATTATGTTGTTGATTTGGACGTAATTAAGTGTGTAATGTGATGATTTGATAGAGTCTTCTCAAAACTTATATAAACAAAGTGTATATACTATCTTGTAAGTGTTCACGTAATAACAGTGAAAAAAGGTGTATTGTTTCGCATAACAAATTAACTTTTTCAATAAACTTAATACTGTAATACGTCCTGTAACAAAACCTTATCTCAGATGAGTTTTCTGGAAAACAAGTTTCGGAAACGCAACTTCGCTACTAAATTGGATTTCGTTTAATTAATTTTCGTACAACACGAGAAAGCTTACGGAGTATCGGATTAATCTTAGTAACGGATCTCGTTACGCTCTGATTCAATTTCTAACCAAATAATACAATTCAAGTAACAAAAATAACTTTTCTATTTACGAATAATAATGAAAAATGTTACACGATTAGAAACATTTAATAATTAAACCATTTTTATAGTTTACTATGTCTATATTGGTGGTTTACCTCTTTCGGGTTATTAACAACATTGTAAACATTGTTTTACGTTGTAGAATTCTCTTAATATTAAAATATTTCTAGAGCGAAGTTTAATCTACTTTGATCACTATATAATCTGTAATCAAACTCGGCTTTAGCTAAATTTATCGCTGACAACGCTCGCAAGCACATAAGCGGATATTCTGTTGTCCAGTAAAATTGTAAAATCAACATTTATGCCGAATAAATGGTACCATTAATTCTGCTTAAATGCGTGAAATGCAAATTTCGTTAACTGAACACTGATATTAACTTGCGACCATATTTCAATGTAATCTAGTGGCTGTTACATTATGGTTTTAACATATGACAGATGCACACTTTTGAGTAAACAATCGCATCACCTGTTGTGTGATTGTCGATTGTTTCGCAGCGCATTCAACTGTTTAGTTGCATAACTAAAAATCGAGTA
The DNA here is from genome assembly GCF_000836215.1 of Papilio polytes. Classification (NCBI taxonomy): domain Eukaryota; kingdom Metazoa; phylum Arthropoda; class Insecta; order Lepidoptera; family Papilionidae; genus Papilio; species Papilio polytes. The sequence goes on from NW_013525805.1 coordinate 2,528,644, forward strand.
GTGTACCTCCTTATAAGTAGAATAATAAGGTTTTAAGTTATACTTAATGTCAATTATAAAGCACAAGGATTAACTTGATGAAAACGATAAATAGTTTTACAGCTGTCATCCGACAACGTCCGCGGAAAAAACGTAATTCATTCCTCGCTTATGTGTTCTTCCAGACTATGTTCTACATCTGTGTCAAAT
>NW_013525805.1:2529711-2531300 GCF_000836215.1 Papilio polytes
GCGGCGTGTCACGTGACCCACTTCCTTGTCTATGCCAGGCTATTAAGGCTGATATAGCTAAGTGTTACGTTTTAACAAGAAAATGCTTTTTGTTTGTAAGATGAAGAACACATTTTGTTAGAAGTGCACAGAAAACTGATAAACATTTAGGTATAAAATACATATTGCTATAATATTTTTTTTTTTAACACTTAACTGGAAAGTGTCCTGTGATGAATTATTATTTAAAGAAAACTACTAAACTAGGTCATAGAAAAATACGTGATATTTTCATTTTAGTGTGGTGGTAACGTATAACATTTTTTTGCTAAAAAAAATCTCCGTCGAATTAATTGATGCGAATCTAAATTTGTCCTGATGTTTCGACATCGCATTCCACAAAATCAAAACATATTAATTGTTCATATTATAGGAATTTATGTGTAGTTCTCTACGCTTTTGCACATATGAACACTCTAATTTTTTTACTATTTGTTATAGATATGAGAAGGAGAAGAGTGCGCTGGTCGTGTCCGTGGTATCATGCCAGGGTCTGCCGGGCCGCGAGCCTGCCGGACCCGATCCTTACGTCAAGCTGCAACTGCTCCCCGACAAACAGCACAAGGTTAAGACAAGGTAATTACAGACTAACTTTTCACAAACTTTTTAAATTATAGAACTGTTATTGATTTAATAAATTTATTAGACTGTGGTAATCTGCTCAAATGCTAAAGTCTGCCTAAATGGCTGAACGGATCTCGATGAGTTTGTCATAGTCTTAGAGGAGTAATTTAAAGCAATTAGCCATGTGTTCTTCTAGACTATGCGTCTGGAAGAACATAGGCAACTCAATTTTGATTTCTATTTCAATTCCACTCGGTCGGAGTCGCGGGCGTGAGCTAGTAAAAATGTAAATAAGTTATCGTGTTCCAATTACAGAAGAATTGTATTGTTTATAAGTTCTAAATGTTAAATCTACTTTAAATGTGTTAAAGTAAGTGTAACTATTTGTGATTACAGGGTTGTCCGCAAGACTCGCTGCCCCGTGTACGACGAGGACTTTACGTTCTACGGCCTCGCACCGCACCAGCTCACCGCCATCACGCTGCACTTCGTCGTTCTTAGCTTTGACAGGTCAGTATTAACAATGACAAACCAGACTTATTTAGTTCTTATAAAAGTTATCAATTTAAAAAGTAATAGTCAGGGTTAGTTTCTATTTTTTACTTGTCTTCTGTATGTGAAACTGTTTTCAGATACTCCCGCGACGAGATAATCGGCGAGGTGGTGTCGCCGCTGTCGGGGCTGCAACTGCACAGCGGCGAGGCCATGGCGCTCTGCCGCGAGATACAGCCGCGAAGCCTCAAGGTACAACTGTCCTGTCACTATTTGGGACATCTTTAAACACATTCTATAATGAACTACTGTTTCTAACGATTAATATCATTTCCACTAGTGTGGCTGTGAGTCTTAGGAGAAATCTCAGTCCCGCTAATAATGACCTTATGAAAAATCATTTACGTTGCGATGTTTAAATGGATGGATGTTTGTTAGAGTTTGTAGCCTAAACTGCTGAACGGATCTCGATGAAATTTGGCATACAGGTACAG
>NW_013525805.1:2532962-2541095 GCF_000836215.1 Papilio polytes
CGCCAGATCGCAGACTGGCACAAACTCAAGGAGTAAACCAACAACCACACCTTAAACCCTGTCTCCCCTCACATTTAGACCTATAACAGTAGAAATAACTAATAGAACAACGGTTATAACGACCCCAAACTGTACATCTTAGATAACAATTTTGACAGTCCATGTCTTAATAGATTTTAACCATCCAATGAGACCGACTAGTAACAAATAACATCTCAGTCATAGATGCAGTCTTTTGGACTACAAATAATATAACTTAAAAAAATACCCTTAAATCGGGTAAACACTACATAATAAAATTGTTATCTGTCATATCTTGCTTTATACCACAGTCCCATATATGTCCCTCGCATTCCTGTAGTTTTAACATCTAAATGTGCCCCAATAGACTACTGTTTGAACGCTTTATATAACGCTATTCAAACCACAAACCTGACAACACGCGGCGGCCGCGCCTTCGCAACACGCAGATTTTATTTATGTGCAAAAAATCGATAATATTCAAGTTTTTTTTGGACAAGAGTATAAACTAATTTATCTCTTAATTATGTATTTTGAAATATTCTGCAAATACATTAAAATATTTGACATTCTATAAATATGTTATTTGAAAAATATTAAATTATAAAGGAGATATAACCTAAAATTTTCTTTTCTTGTATAGAAATATGGTTAAGCCAAAATCAACAGGGAAGGAATTTGCTATATTTGGGGTGATAAGTATTATTCCAATTTATTAGGTAGATAATTTTGTTTATAATTTAATGAAATGCGAAATGCTATAAAACATAAATATAAACAACATAATGTTATATCGTTCATTTTATTTACATTTATTTCCATAATTGATGAATATTTTCATCGTAAAACGCACATTTGCTGATAAAGTCCATTGAAAACCTTATTTTTATCTTATTTATTATTTAATAATGAATTGTCTCGTTTGATTTAAAACACTATTTCAAATTACATATTCACGCTTCTTTCTTTTTGTACATTATATGTTTATTGTAAATATTTTGCTAATCTCAAATTATTTTTTTACAAGTATATGAATATTAGGTCTGGTAAAGTTATGTAATTTAGTCACACACGTTTATGTTATCTTATAATATAATGAAAATAATTAAATTAGTAACATATTTTATAATTATAATATATTCCCATTTAAAAAGATTAGATTACTTTCATTTATTTAATAAAATACGTTACATTATTCTCATTTTTCAGTTTTCAGGGATATGTATCGTTTACCCTGATTTGTGTAAATATTTTTTGATAAACAACGCAAGTGTAAAAGCGTTCTTGAAAGCACCAATGTAGAATGACGTATCTTATTTTAAACACTGCGTTTTTGTTTTATTTGTACACAATATCGAGCAAGGATTGTCTTTGATATAATTGAAATAAGTTTCAAGAATCACATAAAGTCATTTGCAGTTAAATACTCAAATAATATTAATTCCATTTCATATATTTCAATATATCTATAGGTAATAGGGTAGAAAGAAATCTATTTTATACTTATAGTAGTGATATATGGAGTTTATAAAGAAATTATTAGCTCATTTCACGATGAAGCTTTGTGCTTTTCACATTTAATTTTTAGTGTCGCATGTATAAAAATAGATGGCGCTTTTCTAAACCGTGGTTTATTTTGGAAATATGTCACAAATTCGATTAACAATTTCAATACATCGTTAAAGTATTTTGTATTTTTTTGCTTGAAATGTATAATTTGCTTTATTATGTACTAGGGACAATAAGAAGTATATTTAATTATTGTATCATTAGTAATAACACATAAAAACATTTTAATTGTATTGAAATTATGCGTTTACTTTAGTATAATATAAAATTATAAATGTCATCTATGTGTAAAGGAATTACAATCTCCATACTTTGACATTCCAAAAATTAATGTGTAAATAAACGCAATCATCGAGCGAATAAGAAATGCTCTACCATTTTAGTCGTCTATTTCGATCTCTTAATGTATTAAGTATCAAGTGTTATTGTTTTCAAAGAAAAGTTGTTTTTACGTTTATATTGTAGTTAACAAAAGTGGCATAGACAGTAGCGCGACCATAGACACCTAGCAGTGTTACCAGAATTACGTCAAAATTTTTGTCTATGGTTTAAAAATCAAATATTCTATACTTATATACCATAAATTCGTATTTACAGATACGCGAAAGATATTTATGCGATATTTTATGTTAAAAAAAAAGAATTTAATTCTTACATTCCAACGTTCATTGATATTTTTAAAATGTTTTAGTAGGAAGCATCAATAAGAGTTCCCACTAGTGTTGTCTCTGTTTTTACCAAATAAAATGAAAGAGATGCAATTTTGTTTTTATATGTGTATTTTGGCGATGGAAAAAATATTTGTACGTTCTATTTATTAGCTGTCATTTGTTTTCCTTCATAAATATCTTTGTAAGTCGTACCCCAGTTTCATTTAATTGTATATTTTCAACACATCAAAAATGTATACTAAGGGATTTTAGTGAATAAATTATTGACTGGTGCTTTCACAAAAAGTATTGTTTTATTTTAATGCCTTATTTCCTCAAAGATTTGCCTTAAAAATTGTGAGAGCCAAAATAGCGGGTGTACCATCGCGTTACGTAGCATATATAATTACGTTCTAGAGAAGGTACATTGTTTTAGCGAGGTACTAAATAGTACATTTTCGGTACATTTTTTTAGTAAGTGGTATAATTTAATTCGCGATGGTACATCCGCTATTTTGACTCTCACTTATAATTCTATAAAGCAGAATTGGTACCTCCTTCTTTTGGGAAGTCGGTCAAAAACTTTGTGTCATTAGGCAATATGCAAATAACGCCAAACTTGACCAAACTTTTCAAAAGTATTCTTTATTACTATAAAAACATACCTGTAAAGATTTTTTTAATATAATGAGATTTCGTGTCGAAATATAATGATTAAAAAGTGTGTTTTTTTGATTCCCTCGTTAAGTTCAAAAACGCAACGACCAACAGGGTCGAAACAAATGACTTATCTATTATGACGTGGCTGTGTTGTCGATACACAGTTCATTTACGTTATTTCATATAGAAATTCACTCTTGAAGTATTTTACGGCAAACACGATATCAAAACTAACTTTTAAATAAAAAATTAATGAAAAGAATAATTAATTACCACTTATTTGTACCAGGAATAATAAAAATAAATCGATTTTTGACTTTTAATAACTTTGAGAACCAATGAGATACCTTGTTGATTTTCTAAATTGACATCTGAGCGAATGTGATGAATGAAATGCATTAAATATGACGATGACGTCACGTGTCTCAAACCAACTCTATCGCGTTTTAGTCGCACCAAAATGATCGTAATTTTATTTTATTATTTTCAGCTCAATGGTTGAATCTTTTCGAGTCAACTTTTTTTTCTGTTTATTTTATAACAAGTAGAATCATTTAAAAAAAGAAAAAATCCAAGCACATTCCCTATTCTTAACTTCTGAGAAGCCGTGGTCTTAAAAAGATTTTTTTTTGTTAGAATGTACATTTTGATACTGTAATAAAAATAACGGAAAAATTAGGATACAATAAAACAGCAAAAATCTTATCAATTGTATATTTTGATATCAAATCTTAACACATATAGAGCTTAACAAAGATTTTACAATTAGAAGCCGAGTCACCTGTGGCGACAATCAAAAGCAAATTAAGGTAGTTTTCCACTGGCGAGACACAAAAAACTCTCTTTTTTCTAAGATAAGGTGACTTTTTATTAATGTTTTTCGCCAATGAAAACCTACCTGAATAAAGTACATTGTGTCGTTTCAATACTGAAAACATTCTATGGCCTTTAGTAAAAATTACATATGATTTTCTTTGATATTTATAATACGGTTACAAACTTAACTAATGTGAGGCAAGGGAGAAATCTCTTAAGAGGATTTGCTTATATTTTAAACAGATAGTAACTGTAAATATAAAATATATCATGAAAAAAACTTACAGACGAATTGAGTACCTACTTCTTTTGGGAAATCGGTCAAAAAATGATGAGTAAAGTACCAGGAAATAGAAAACTTGTCATGGGGGCGCATCAATCGCCTTCTTAAATACAACTTGAATAAGCACACAAAGAAACATCTTTGCTAGTATAAAACTAACTCTAATAAGAGATACAGAAGGTAACAGCCAGTATAATTAGATCCCTTAAAAATTATTTTTGCTGAATTTGTTAAGAAAGGTTTTATTTAACCCAATATAAGATATGTATGTCAAATCTGACAGATCTGAGCCATACAATCGTATGGCTTTAGGGATCAGACATTTTATGATATATTTAAAAAAAATACATTACAATAATAACAACTGAATTTTTACTTTTAGAGTTCTCTGAAGCAATGGAGATTGATTTTTTTTCCTTGTTGAAATATATACCAAAAATCTTATATTTAATTTCGTAATACTTATATCTAGTGCACTATAGTGCTTGAAATGTGTTATTTAAAATATTTTATTGAGTGGAACGATTTTTTGTGGATTTAGTGATTTCTCTTACTATTAAGTCATGGATTAAAATATTTTTATATGATAAAATTAAATTAAAAAGTATAAATTACAAAAAAAAAATAATAAAAAATCTAAAACCAAAAAATTTAATTGTCATGACAAATAAAGTATAGAAATGATTAGAAAAAATTTAAATGACTACCAAAGTATCTTGCCGTCTAAAATCTATTAAAAAATAAAAAAAAATCACAAAATACATTGTCATATAAATTTTTATTGATGGATTATTTCTTTGATTTTATCTAGCTTCATATGAGTAGAATAGAATTGTTTATATTTAGAAAAGTTTTTATAACATATACTCACGGATGTTTAACTTATCAGGTATAGACAGAAGTCTACATGGCCATACCAGTGTAATTTTTTAATACGCAGAGCTGATATACACGGAATATCAAACATAAAATTCGATTATCGCGGCTCTAGTTAAAAAATCGATAATTTACATAGAGTAACATTTTCCAAAGTTATGTTAAGTGAAAAAAGAATAAAAGTTTGGGGGTTTTTTTATTAAATTTACCGAAAAATTCCTTAAATAACATATTTTTTGGATCTCTTTAATCTTGTCGAACTAAATTTAAAATATGTGCCTACTATCTATTCGGCAAGAGGCTATTAAAGTAAATATCATATAAAGTTTTATTGCTAAAAACAGCGATATGAAGATTTGTCCAGATATGTTGGAATTATAAACTAGGTTTTTTTTTTTAAATTTTGGTCCGAAATTCCGAAGTGAACGAGTTTGTATGTGCTATTTAGCCGATAGTTTGAAATTTTTTATTCAAGACTTAGTACTGATCCCTTGAAAAATTGAAAAATATTGTCAAAAAAAATAGTATATTTTTTTAAATTGGTAGAAAAAACTACCGTTAATCAAGAAGTTGGTAACTATTACTAGTAAATTAGGCGTTTGACTACAAACGACATTTTTTTATCCACAATTATCAATCATTTAAATCTACTAAATGCGTAATTTCTGCAAATCTGGCAACTAAATTTCTCGAAAACATCAGGCAAGAATTACAACCTAACTAATATCAGATCTCATGAGTCGAAAATATACAAAAAAAATTAAAGCCAATACATGTAAATGAAATACAAAATCCGCGGCAAAATTAGGCAAGTTGTGCTTTTAAAAATTAGATTTAATTATATACAAAAGTATTTGCGGCCATTGGCGTTGCCAGAATCTTATACGCAGACTTATAGCTAATTTTTAAACAATCTACATTATTGTTTTGACCCTTCGTATTTTACAAAACACTCAATATTCAATTTTAACATTTAACCTCACTTAACACTCTAAATGCCGCAACGATTTTTATATATCAAAGTGAATTCGCACAGTGAATATATGGACATTGAATGTGTTAATATACCAAGAAAACTTGCATTTTTATGATTTGCTTAAAAACATGATTTGTAAATATTTTCTCGTCAGAACTACCAACCATTCGATAACATACATTCAGCCTTACAAATAAACGCGGTATAAAGTTAGGAATAAACTGAGTATAAGCAAATATTAGTACAAACTTTATACCGTGTACAAATAATTGTAAGGCTGTAAGTGTATTCAATTTGACTGAAAAAAACCGTGGGCTATTCACTCAATAATTGTGTAAAAACTTTTAATTGTTCAGTTCAGTTTAGTTTCTTGTTGTCCATGGATTGAACCAGAGTTTTAACTGTTACTATCTATGGTGGATGACATTCGGTTGGTATGTTGGTAGTACTGTCATAAACTACGTAATAACAGAAATATTGCCTTTTGGTAGCTATTTTAGCGGAGCAACATTCAATTTATCATTTAAAAGTAACTTTTAATTAAAATTATTTGGACGTGAACGCGAAGAAATGAGCAAACTCTAATCTTAACGTAATTCTCTATTTAGGGCCTATCCCATCACTGGCTGATAAAGGCTCAGATAGCTTAAATGACGTCCTCGGTAAGGGAACAAAATCCGATATTTCCATCACACACGTTGGATTGTTATCAGACAATTTAAAATATGCTGGAACAGGCCCTAATTCTTATGTTATGCTTGTTAAATAAAGCAAAGCATCTACAAAACACCGATCGAATTGAAACCGAATAAATAACGATTTTTAATAGAGATAATCCCAATTTGTTGAGATAACTATACTGATCCCAATAGCATTTTAAGGTTCGCTTTAGAATAAAAAGTAAAACAGTGAAATACACCTTTAAGAATCGTCTAACATTCATAATTCATCTCCATTCGCCACAATTTCTACAGTTTTTAAAAATTGTAAAATGGCAACACCGGCCGCGAGCCGATATCAAGATAGAGATCATAAAGATGGTAAGAACAGCTTTGGTTATAGGACGGCTTACGTGTCTTCTAATTTAGATTATAGCAGGCCCCTGTCCAATTCTTTGCGCAGCATCCTCGTCAACTTGAGCACATCTTCATCTATTTGTCCGGAGAATAAGGAATCTAGAAGTTCCCCGCGAGACGCCAGCGAGAAAACTCCGGCGAGCCTTGATACCGATTTGTCTGACAAATGCCTTTCTACGACAGACCTGGAAGATAACAAAATAGACATGGATAACAGTAAGATTAACCTAAATGCTAATATTTCAGTCAACATTGACAATGTTGACATTGACATTACATGTGTTTGCAAAATAATGTTGCACTACAGTAATAATTAGTAATATTGAAAAAACACTCAAAACGATATACACACACTCACACATATACCTGACACACGCACACACGCACTTACTCACGCACGTACTCGGATTCATACACAAACATACACACATGCAATATCACACACTATATTAACTGTAATATATATTATAATATATTTTCCTTTGTTATGTAGCAACTTTCTCTTAAATAAATATGATAATTTATAAGAGAAGGTCCTGTCTCCTGAAACACAGTTGTTATAATTAGTTCAGGAGACAGAGCCCCAATTGATTCTGTAAAAATGTTTTTTGTCTAATAAAGAGTTTTTATTTTATTTTCTATTTTTTTAATGTTTAGAGAGTGATTAATAGTTTTTGGTAATTACTTGAGTGACTGATGCGACTCTCGGAGAGCATCCTGTAGGAAGCCGCGGTCGTAAGAGAAGTCCACCTCGCAGAATGATACCACAGCCATCAGCACCGTCTGTAATACGATGTAACATCATTACTACTTCATTCTTTATCCTGATGTCATTAACATAATGAAATGGCAGCCCATATTCTTGTCTATACATCGCCTACTATTTGTAAAGCTACGAACTCTCCTACTGTTGTAGCTATCTTGAGTAACTTACGTGGAACTTGCTGCGGAATGCCGCAAGGGCGCGCTCGTCGGCCGCAGAGAGCTGACCATGGCGGCGCAGCACTCCAAGCTTCACAGCTGCTTTGATTACGTGTTTCACCAACTTCTCCGCCTCGCGTTTCTCCACACGCTCCCGCAGCACCGTTAAAAACTGAAAGATTTTATGATGCAAATATAAGCAAAAGTTCTCTTTTCAATCTTTTTTCTTTCCCCCCCTTTTCTTAAGAGGAAAAAATGGGAAAGAGAGGTGAATTGCAAAGGAAG
>NW_013525805.1:2541197-2549394 GCF_000836215.1 Papilio polytes
GTGCTCGTCGAGAACCAGCGCACGAGCGCTTGCCGCGCCCCCTACCCGTGAGAGGAACTTCTTTTGCGCTCGCAGCGAGATATCGCGGGCGCACCACGCACCGCCTTCCATCGCTAAAACACACACAAATTGCAATAACAATTAACGGGTTGTGAGAAAATTTAGTCCAGAGTAAATCTACTTTATAAAGAAGGTAAATAATTTACAATAGTGGCGATATATTATTCTTGAATTTCCCTTCCTCAATAACAAATTCGATAATACCTCTCACGTAAATCGAGATCGTTCCGAATTAAAGGAAATTTCTTTTATTGCTTCCGATGAAACGGAAAAGTCCTCGAGGAAATTGATGAAACGTGAACTAATGTGGGTCGGTGATAAACCTTCTTACATATAAAATTATATTTACGACTTTCAGCATTTTTCCGTGAACGTAATCCTGTATTAGGAACAATAAGATTTATTCTTTACGTTTAGTTGTTTTTATATTTTTAAAAAGAGATTGCATTATAAAAAAGATCTCGTATTTCTTTCGGAAATAGATATTAAATTACTTGATTTTATGCTTGAATTCAGACATCGCAAAGGGGACCCTAATTTGCGAGGTTCCAAGGGTCGCACACTGTTATGCGAAAGGGTTTTCCGACCGTCATATAAATCACATCATATATCGCTTTATATTTTTATACTCGTACATATCTGTTACGTACCAACATAAGCGTAAAAATGGAATTATTTCATATATTTCTTTTGTAATTTTACTCGACTTTTTCTTATTGTTATCACAAAAATAACATTTTGAGTAATTAAAATTGCAAAGATTCATGTTAATGGAGATAGAATTCAAATTTACTTGTCTTCAATAAATGTTTCATTAATTTTGAACCACTTATAAAATAAACAGAAACCAAATATCCACTTGAACGCTTTTAAATTCGTCAGTAAGGAAAGTTTTCAAGGAAACGTTTACGAGGCATCTCTTTAGATATAAAATACCTTTAACGGTAACGCAATACCAATTTTCCGACAACCCTATTTGAATTTACGAAGAAGCGTCTGGAACATTAATCAAAGTCTTCCGGTAGACCATTGTTTCCCAAAGTGTACATTTGAACACTATGGGGTTCACGAAAGTCCTGTTTTGTATATCGAGGAATAAAATTGCCGGTTCACTAGTTGAATAAGAAATGTAGGTTCATTGATGCGAGCAAAATGTTTTTAAAGGATCTGCGAACAGTTTGGGAACCTCTGCGGTATAAAAGTTGATGACTTAGTACATTACCTGACTTCATATCAATAGGGTTGGCAAATAATCTTATCGCGTGTGTAAACGACCTTGTAGGGCTGCCAAATTGCAAGGGTGAGGCAATGTCAAGTTCCTGTAACCTTGGTTGTCGCTTTTTGACTTGCCGTGAACTTACATTATTTCCGAACGCTAACAATTTTATATATCTTGTTCCTATTTTGCCACATCATAGAAAAGTTGGCGCTGATGCTTGATGTTTGTGGCGATGGTGAGATTAAGCATCTATCTAATCTAACTAATATTATAAATGCGAAAGTTTAGATGGATGGATATGTTTGTTAGATTTGTAGCCTAAACGGCTGAATGGATCTCAATGAAATTTGGCATATATTTACAGGATAGTCTGAAAGAACACATAGGCTAATCACTTTTGTTTTTTTTATTTCACACAGACGGACTCGCGGGCGAACGCTAGTTAATAAGATAGAATTAGATGTAATTAACATGAATAGATTCGTTTAAATCGGAACAAATCCAAAGTAATGATGTTCCAAGCTAGACCTATGCATTTATATAACTGGGCGTAGCCAATACGAAATTCCTATTTCTATTTTCAAATATAAAACGTTATATAATTAAAATATTGTTTCATACACAAATGGAGCAAGGTTAGGGGGAGGGGAGGGTATTGTCGACAGAGTTTGGTTGTAGTCCATTTTGTTTACAATACCCACGAGGCCGCCAATCGATTAACTAACTTTGTTAGGAAAGTTGATTAACATCGACCTTGTTTCGGACTAACATAAGCAATGTCGAATTCAAAGGTGTCATAATAACGTTGCCAGGTATTATGAATATTACGTTTGTGACATATGTTCAAATTCAACATTTTCATAGAACGTTCAGAACCATCTGTAGAGTTTAACAAATTTTACCACAAATATGGTATATCACCTGATATTCAGGGTTATTGGTAATTTGACGTATTCAGGTTAGGAGGTGATAGGGATTCATTTGTGATAATGTTGACCCCCATATGCATTAAAAAAACTAAATAATCTTGGTTTTTCAATATATTCAAAATAGGACAAAAATGCAACTTCAAAAAATTGTTTAAAAAAAAATTATCAGTGTTTAATGGTTTGTTTGAAAAAAAATAAGTTGACATTGATATCCTTTTTTAATAAATTTTTGACTTATTTCGAAAAATTAAAATTACTCAAAAATCATTTACATTTGTATAATGCATGTGGGGGTCAAAATTATCACAAATGATCTCTCCCCTCCTAAAGAGAATACGTCAAATTACCAATGACCTTGTATGAACAAGCTACGCCACAATCTGCAAAAAATGTTACCATTTGTGTAAACATATGATAACATTACACCTTTAGAGTAAGACTAGCTGTTTCAGTGCGGCTTCATCCGCATGAAATTAAGGCAACAAAGAAGTGTGTGTTTACGCTTCATTATAATAGTATAGAGTATAGAAGTATAGATATAGATATCCACGCGGTTTTGTAAGCAAGGTACTTTAGATCAGCAATAGAGTTCCACGTTCGTTAAATTACTCAATAGTAAAGGCGGGTCGTTCCAGCAATGGTTCCCGAGGGTGGCCATTAGCCTCAGTAATGGCTGTTCACACGACAGCTCGGCTTCAACATTTTTACAATACGATGAACGTAATTGCCTCTTTCATGAACGTTACCTTAACGTTTTTTTCCCTAGCGATCTTTGTAAGAAACGTGGATTTCGTTATTAGGTAACCGATTTCACCGCTACAATTAGAAAAACTATAATTTCGGTCTGCATAATCTTGTTAAAAAGAAAGCTAAAGAGAGAATCGGCCAAAAGTCTTTAAAAACCTCGATATACAAAGATTTTTAGACTGTTTCTTCATGAGAATTTTATCATCATTTGTTGATTAATTTTGAAACAGATGGGTCGTAGTCAATTTAATCTGGGTTGTGGGGAGCGGTACGCGGGTTAAGGAGGGAGACATTGCCCGAGCGCCGCGCAAGCCAATTAACAACAATTTCTCATAATAATTCGGCTGCGGGAATTAACATGGAGCACTACTTGACACTTCTGAGTACTCAGTCGAGGGTGACTGCGTTTTATTGCCACAAACCAACTGACAGATATATATATTTTCTTTTAGTAAAAAACAACCACGTCTTCAATAAGGGATGCCAAACCGAAGGATGTCGAAGTTGAATTTTATTGTAATTTTTACACAAACTGCGATATAGCATTTTATTAGTTCTTACGTCTTCTGTTCTTGGCTTGTATTGAACCAAATTTTTGAAACCTTTAGACTTTAAACGATTCTATTAACAAATTCACTCCATACAATCGCCAATATTTGAAGTAAATAGTACACTTAACTTGAGTTTATGTACAAAGTAATCAATACACCCAACAATCTTTCAATAAATTGAATTGAATACGCGCTACCTTCGAGCGATGTCCTCGGCCGCCTTGACACCGATCCGCCTGGCCTGGGACTTTCTTAGGGCTGGCACAATCTGCATGTCAGTCCACATTTGTCATCAGCTGATATACGTTGCTACCGAAGGGCTCGAATCTACCCTAAGGTGTGACTTAGCCTTAGACCACCACTTTACCTCGGTTAATGTTTGACAGGAGTTTGACTCATTGAGACTATGACGAGGATCAATAACCAATAGAACGCTTTTAAATGTGACTGTGCAAAAAATGTCGGTTACTTGTATTTGTAAACGATTAATTGCTTTTTAATATTATCTCATCGTTTACACAATATGCTGCTACCTAATTTGTAAGAACGGGCGGAGTTTATCTTGAATATAAGGAACAGAGTATTTTTTCTATAAGTGGATACCATTTTCCGCGACAGTATATATAAGTTTTTTGTACGTCGACAACCCTAGCCTATGCCCGGGGGCTTGTGGGGGCCGGGCGGCTCCCGTCGCCGTGCCGTCTGTTACTTTCATAGCTTAGTAGTTGTCTTTTACTTAGATTTATAAGAAACAGATTCATTATAGGATTTTAATACAGTAGATTTTAATAGTAAGGTAATTAATGATTCTATATTCAAATAAAAAATGTGTATTTCATGCATGTAGCACAAGTACAAAATTTTGAATTTTAGTTAATACCGTAATTATTCCTAGATTTAGTTTTTTCTTCTTATTTAGGTTATGGTTTTATATTTAAAAATTCCTTTAGAAATTACTTGAACGTTCGGCCCCTAAATTCTACGTAATTCGTGACTTGAATTTTAACAGAATTATCAGGGGCTGTTAAATTGATGTCGCATCGGATGGTAGCTAATTGACGAAGGTAAAATTATAAAATTTAATTTGTTAGATTTAAAAATTTTTTAAGCCTTATTATAATTCTCTAATAGAAAGAAAATACATTTTGCAACAGAGAGAAAAAAATACCTACTTATTTACAATGTTACCCTACAATGTTGTTCTAAAGACATATCTTTACTTTTCCCTTTTAGTATAAGTAAAAGAGTCGTAAACTCCTACTTAGAGTGTTTTATTTTATAGCTTACGGCAGGATACTGAAACGAATCATTACACACCTCGCTTAATAAACTCCGCTTAAAATCTGACGACAAAATTATAATGGAATTTGTAGTTCAAGCGCTAAGAGCGGATGCACACCTTTGACCAAACTATCGTACAACAGTGATGCGATTGTCGATTGTTTCACAGCCAATTCAACTGTTTAGTTGCACAACTAAAAAATTGAGTAGTGTCAGTACCTCCATTTATATGGAACTTATGCTCATAGGAATCAAAGCGAGACTAAACACTTGTGCGATAGGTTAGTTTTAGGTGTGTGAACATTCTTAAATGTCGTTTTGGTAGTCGGCTTTAACTTGTATAATATTGTAATTGAAGTCTGAATATTTGTTAATCATTAACGTCTCTGCTGCGGTTGTGTTATTTCCAATTGAATTGTCAAAGCCCTCGCTGACTTTGACTCCAATTAAATTTTGATTGAGGTCAAACGAAATGTTAGAACTTAATTATTCGATACTCGTCGTAATTAGAACGTTTTAGTACAGGAAATGCTAAAATAATTTCGTAAAAAAGAGAACACTTATTTTCAAGTTGATATAAACATAATAAAATACTCAAACAAATAAATTATGTTAAAAAATATAAATAAGTAAAAATAAAAGAAACAAAAAAAAAACAAAAGTAAACACTTACAGGCTACCATGGAGAAAACTTAAAAGAAAACTGCAGGCAAAAACAGAAGACGCTACTTTGAGTCCTGTAATAAAAGAAAAATAAAATTAAAAAAAAAACAATACAAATAGGCAAAAAATCATAGTCACAATACAGCTGTACAGACCTACTGTAAAACAAACAAACAGACAAAGCTATAACTTTTGTCTTTAAAATTCACTCATACTTTTAGATGTGGATTGCAAAAGCATGTAGTCTTGCTTCGATGAGGCACGTTGTTATTTTACGAAAGAGGGAATGAAAAAGGGGTAAGTACAATTCGTGATTCATTTCTTAGTCTCGTAGAAGTAGAAGTAGAAAACAAAATGAAATAGCAATATGTTCAACAGTGGAAACATATCAGTCAGATATTTTAAAAGATATTAAATACGACATTGTACTCAATAGTAGTTTACCAGCTATAGGTTCCCACTAAGGGGCTCGGAACCTACCCTATTAATGACTAGGTCGTAGTTAACCACGCTGGCTCATTGCGGGCTGGTTCAATTTACACATATCTTTTAACTAGCTGTTCCCGTGCGACTTCATCCGTATATAATTATTAAAATTTTATTTATTGTTTACATGTGTCAAATTATCAATAGCAAATGTCAAAATGACATTACATGATGATAAAGCATGTCAACCTTGCTGCCTTGATGTTGGCAACAACTTATGGTCTCTTTCCCACATTAGGGTCTTTATCCAAAATATTTTATTTTTATTTCCGCGCAGACGGAGTCACGTGTGACAGTACTATATGTTTACCTACTGTGACGCATTTGTAACAAGGTTGAAGCAATGACTGGTGCAGTTCCAGGTATTAAATTAATCATGTGTTCGTTTTTAGCTCAAAGTACTTGTAAAGTGACGATTTATGGTTAATTATTTGCTTAGCGTTAATTCCACGTAAATACAAACGTTTAAATTTAATTTCGTGATTTGCATATAAATGAATACTTGTAATAAACAAACTTTTATAGTAATGTTAGAAACTTATCGACTTTAAGTTTAATTTATCAATCTATATTTATTCTGTACTAATGTTATAAACAGGAAGGATTTGTATTTTTGTATGTACATATGTAACTAATAAACTCAAAAACTACTGGTCCGATTTCAAAAATTCTTTCACCATTAAAAAGCTACTTTATCACTGAGTAACATAAGCTATAATTATTACTAGAATCTTTAATTCCTTACAGTTTAAATCGAAGTAAAAAAAAACGCAATGATCAATAGAGCGTCCGTTACATTAATCTATGAAGCTCATTAGGTTATCGGTATAATAACGCACTCTTTGATGTAAGAAATGAATGAACACATTCATCTAATAATAGTACGCGTGCTACAAATAAGATATAATAATTATACTTATAATAAACAATACAGTTAATATCTAGCGATTAACAAATTACGAACATTCTTTTTAATACACATATCCCGACTGTTATGCTATTCTCCCTAAACTGTAACACCTAGAGGTTGTAGAATGAATATGTATTTATTGCCACAAAAAAAGAAATAAGATAAACAGATTTATGCTAAAGAAAACATAAATCGGCAAAAGATAGCCAGCTCAGCGTATGCAAGAGATTAAGCCGTTCCTGCGCTGATTTTCGGCTGGCTCTTTCGCATTCACGTAACTTATACTTAAAAGAGGGTAACCAGCCGTTCCAATGACATTTACAGAAACATCATGACATGACATTTACAAAAAACTATTGTCAAAGTACACTGCAAATTGATGTTCCAATATCTGACATACAAGTGTGCCAGCTACTGGCATGTGTTATCTACGAGTATAATAATATTATACTCGTAAAGAGGAACGATTTATATTTTTACATTTATTGTAATAAGTCAAAACCACTGGGCCGATTTTGAAAATTCTTTCACCGTACGAAAGGTAAATTATCTGTGAGTAACATGGGCTACATTTGTATTATTTTTTTAATCCCACGCGGACGAAATCGTGAGTAACAGCTAGTAGTTTATATTTAATGTGGGTTAAAGTGACCGGAAATAAATTTTCATTTAAAAATTTCCGCTTTTACTGATATCAATTCGGATTTGAATTAGAGATATTAGATAAGTAAAATAATTGCATTCAATTTGCCATAACTTTGCGGAGTACATAAAGTATGATGGCTTCGCATAAAGTGGCAGAAGCTACATAAATTCTCGAGGCAATGAAAATAAATTGCGACGATCAACACTTGTGAAAACGGATTTAGGGAAAAGAGAAATACTTTTTCTCGAGAGAAATAAAAAGTGGGGCATTGAATATGTCGATGAGATGTTACGTAACACTTGATGCACATATATCTATATACTTACATATATAAAGAGGAAAGATTTGTATTTTTGTATGTATTGATATAACTCCACACTGTTAAGCCGCTTTAAATGCTTTTACGGTTGAAAAGCTACGTCATCAATGAGTAACATAGAAGTTATTATTATTATTTTACAATTTCACACGGACGAAGCCGCGAGCAACAGTTAGTGATAAATATTTATTGTTCCGATAGTGATTGAAAAGAAGAAGCGAGGAAAAATATTTAATTATTATATTTAAAAGACAAAAATAAACGTTTACATTGTTTTAAGAATTAAATCAGATACCCTGATTGTAACCGCGTATAAAATATTAATTCAATACTAGATATTCCGTTAAATTCAATATATCCAATGAGTTCGCATTCCAATTACGCCA
>NW_013525805.1:2549512-2551533 GCF_000836215.1 Papilio polytes
TCCTTTACGTCTATGCCAAATTTCGTCCAGATCCGTTCAGCAGTTAAGGCTACAAATTCTAACAAACATACATCCATCCATCTAAACTTTCGCATTTATAATATTAGTATGAAGTATAATTCGTATGAAGTACGATTTCGTATCATTAGTATGATTACTAGCTTTCGCCCGCAACGCCAGCAACCAAATTTTATCGAGATCCGTTCAGAAGATTAGGCTACAAACCCTAACAAACATCCATTCATCCAAGTAAACTTTCACAATCATGGTCTGAAGTATGACTAGTATGATGTATGATTCATTTCTGTACATAGATCTGTTAGGCAATTACGTTGCTATAACAAATAAATATTCCGAATCTATACTGCCTTAGAGATATATCAAGATGTTCTTTTAAATAAGAAAGAATAATCTTAGTTTGAGATAACATTTTGACCAATTAAATGAGACAGACGGTAAGACGTCGTAAATACATAAATCTAACCTACCTTCAAGTCAGGCTTAAAAAATTCCATAGCAAAACAAGGTCGAGAATAAAGTGTATAAAATAGTGTCGACTCAGGGCCCAGCCTACACGATATCAGAGCGGCGTAAATAACGTGAAATTGAATTCACGTCCCCGACGAACCTCGACGACAATGGAATAACTAGCCAGATCTAAAGGATAAGAAACACGGCAATACTCTAACACGGTAAAGGATTTTCAAACATGTTTAGTTTTTAAGTTATCAAAGCATTGTTTAGAACTTCAACAGTAACCCTTTCGTGTTGATATAGACATTAAAAATATATAGACATGACACAGTGATGAAATTTTTTTTTGGTACTTTCTCTGAAAGGTACTATATCGGTTGTCAGATTAGTGCCACCTCGTGTTCTGGTATATGTAAAACATTTTACAAAATTATAATAAGCACCATCTTTTGGTAAATGAGGACTTCAGATAGCGTTAGTGATTATTATGTGAAAAATATTTCAAGTGAGGTGTCAACTGTGTATATTTTGAATCTCTCTGTAAATAGCTTAGTTTGATTTTTCCACAAAGCTATTATTATTACTACAACGTGACTATAAACCTACCTCGCTATTTTCAAAGGGTTTATAAAGGGTTCTTATAAATTTTCCTTAGTAAAAAGAAATTGCTTATTGAGATTTTTATCGCAGCTGTTTTTACTGGTTTACGGTAAATTGAATCTGTGATTCCCGTCAAGAGCACGACGAAATGTTTTTTTTTTTCCTTTCATATTTATACGATAAAAATCTTATATTCTTTACGTACAACGTTAAAGTGAGTTTACACTGTTGTACAACCTGTACAATTTGATGATTACTAACCTTTTCACTGGCTTTGACAAAATTTATAAGTACATGTATCACTACATTCGAAACCACATTAATATTACCAAGCCCAATTCTTGTGTAATATACTATACTAGCTTTCGCCCGCGACTCCGTCCGCGTGGGATTAAAAAAGCAAAAGTGAGTGGCCTATGTGTATTCCAGACTATCCTCTACATCTAACCCAAAATTTCATAAAAATCGGTTCAGCCATTTAGGCTACAAACTCTAACAAACATCCATCGGTAGATTGAGAGCAGAAGTAGAAACTAAGATGAAAGAAAAAATAGTGTTAGAAAGCTTGAATAAACTAATAAACAACAAGGAAACAAGAGATTTTTTTGTAAATTTTAGTAAAGAGATAGCAAAGAAAGTGATAAAAAGAAACAAAGTGTAAAAACCGAATACTGTACATATTTTAACAACTGTAAATAGATATATATTTAAAATGTAGTCATAATTATAATCTAGTCCTAGTAGTAATAGTAACTTATTGTTTTTTTTAATGTTTTTTAATTGTAAATAGGTAAGAATTTTAAAATGTAAAAATTTATTAATGATTGTATTATTTCATATTGGAACTGTTAGTATTGTTTTTGAATTAAAATAAAGTGAACAAAGTCCTTGGATTCACCACGCCAGGGGGAGAACGACGGGGCGGCGAAAAGCCGCCCTAAAAAAAG
>NW_013525805.1:2551555-2562153 GCF_000836215.1 Papilio polytes
CATCCATCCATCTAAACTTTCGCATTTATAATATAAGTAAGATTATCAAGCTGAATTGCTTCATAGTGTAATATTACGTAGCTCGATTCAATTGTCATTCAAATGGCCAATTTGCCGAGTCATTACACGGGTTGAATGCTCCCGTCTGCTTAAGGTGCGTTTCGAATGCACGCGTATTACCGGACAGACTACGCCTAACGCCCTTTGAATCATGGCGAATCCGGACAGAAACAATAACCGTGGAAACGCGGCTTTAGTAGCTAATGTTTTTACATTTATATCGATAAATTGGTCTATTCATAAAATATACATTTGGAATATTTGATTAAAACAATAATATTGCCATTAACTAAAGCGTTAAGACTGAGTGCACACAATTGACTAAACTAACAGATACAGTTGTGTGATTGTCGATTGTTTCGCAGCCCATTCAACTGTTTAGTTGCACAACTAAAAATCGAGTAAAGCCTCCATTAAGCTCATAGGAATCATAACGAGACTAAACAGTTGTGCGATAGTTTAGTCAAACGTGTGGGCGCGCTCTTAGAGTTGTTCAATTGTCACTTAGTACCACTATTAATGTTTATTTAATTAAAAATTAAACTGAGATCTGTAGTAAACGACCCATCATCATCATACTATTAAAAATGTGAAAGTTTAGATGGATGGATGTTTGTTTGAGTTTGTAGCTTAAACGGCTGAAGAGATTTCGATAGCATTTGGTATACATGTAGAGGATAGTCTAGAAGAACACATAGGCTACTCACTTTTGTTTTTATTTAATTCCACGCGGATGGAGTCGCGGACGAAAGCTATTACCTTATAAGTAACAATTCACTCTTAGTGAGGCAGTAGAAGGCAAAAAGTATTTTTTAAGTGAATTATAGTGATAAAGAACATCTGGCTCCAGTCGTGATACGAGTAATGTTGCTCTAAAATAGCACTTGAATTAATTAAGGTCCTAAAATATGGAATGGCAAACTTAATTAACAAACCCGAGAGAGCTGGCCGTTAAAACTTGAACCATCTTGCATTAATGTCTCAATACAAAGTATTGATCTAACCGTGGGCTTCTACTGCTGAATTACGATTATATATCTTCTTACTAATATTATAAATGCGAAAAGATAGATGGATGGATTGATGTTTGTAGCCTAAACTGCTAAACAAATCTCGTTAAAAATTTGACATTGTCTTTATACACAGTCTCATGGAAGAACATATAGGCTACTTACTTTAGTTTTTTAACGTATTGTTGCGGGCAAAAGCTAGCGAATCACTATAATAATTGATTGAAAAAAAATTAGTACCCAATGTATTCTACATTGATTTGAACATATGGATAGGTAATGTGACGATATGCGTAAGAAGAGAATTCAGATATAACGGCTAATAATGTAAGTTAGAAAAAGCAAGAAGTATACTCTTCTGACTCCGTATGGACAAGGGTATTCGATATTCTGCATTGTGTTGCCTTTCTTTTATTACCAACATCCATCCTAGAAAACTTATAAAGTGTAATTCTATTTCGTTTTTTCCAACCCTTTGCGACATTAAAGCTAGGGATTGTTATTTATTCATTGTAAGCAGGGTTTTGTGGATCGATACGTCGCCCATGTCACGCGATACCTTTCCACTGAAATACACTTGCTTTAGCTAGCTTTAATCTACTTGAATGTGTATACTTATTCGTGAAAAATAATAAAATCTTACTATTAATATGATGATATAATTTAAAAAAAAAATTGATTTAAACCTAATGGAAACTCAGGGGAAAATATGCATAGAATGACACTTCAAGCGACAAAATTCATTCAATGGTTCATTTACATAGGTACATTACATACCCCAATGAAGTCTATAAATGGATATTCTATAAGACCTGATACTTTATGCCTATTGGTTTTTCGCCATTTAGGCGCAGATTATCGCGGTTTCAGTGGTAAGTATTCTCTACTAAAAAAGCAAAGGCAGTCGCATATACGCGCCAAAACAATACACTCCTAAATCAGTATAAAAAAATAAGTACGAATATAATCACTTTCAAAATATACAGTTCTTCTAACTTTATTACACAGACATTGTTTACAACATGATTCGAACAACTGGTTGGCATTTTCTGGGAAGTCATAAATATTATAATGAAGGTGTGCCCTGGGACGTACGTGAACATGTCTCGTCGCTTCATCGTTACACTGCGTTACTTGAACTGGAAAAACCTAAGGCGATACGTGAGGGATATGTAGGTATTTTACAGTCAATGCGCTAGTCTGAGTAATGGTTGGTTTCCACTGAAGTGTTTTAAAATAGAAATATGGCTTATGTATTTTTATTCTTGTAATTTATGAAGTGTAGAGCGGGCGCACATCTTTGAATAAAATATCGCACAACTGTGTGCGATTGTCAATTGTTTCGCAGACAATTCAATGTTTAGTTGCAATAATAAAATTCGAGTAGTGTGCGCACCTCATAACCTCATAGGAATCAAAGCGCGACTAAACAGTTGGGTGATAGATTATTTCAGGTGTTCGGAGCCTCTTCTGGTTTTCTGTTTATTACTGTCAATATTTCTTTGATTTAGCGTTTTATGTTGAGGCGTCTTACTAAAATATTTAAAGTAATAAGTACGGTTAAATAGCAGATATGGATTTGAAGTAATTAATGTTATTTAAAAAACACCTTAGATACGCTAAAGTGTATAATGCACAATACTTAACACTGCAAAACGTGACCTTTGATTAGTTCAAGAGTCAATGACCTTTGCGGACATTGCCTGCAATTATAATAAACTTATAAACGAATAATATTTTGCAAACCTTTACTATCTCATTAATATTATAAATGCGAATGACTAGATGGATAGATTATTGGATGTTTGATAGAGTTTGTAGCCTAAATTGATTTACGTATTACGATGAAATTTGGCATAGATGTAGAGGATAGTCTGAAAGAACACATACTTATTTTTGTTTTTTTATAATTCCACGCGAACATAATCGCTGGCGAAATCTGGTTAGAAATAAATTTAAAAAAAGGTAATTCAGAGCTCCAAAAGTGTTTTTTATTACAACATTATTATACTAACTTATATACTGAAGTTGTATATAATCTAATCTTCAATATCTCTTAGTAGGTTATAATACTCTAAATGCATCAGTAAACATTTTCTTGTAACTTCCATCAATATTTCCTATTTTTAAAGTTCCTTATTCTATAAGAATATACGTACAATATCTACGTAGTAAGCAATATGTACACGGTTAAATTGAAAGCTTCCTCAAGCAACGCCGACGTGCCTAATGACTGAACACACAAGACGAGTGAAGCCTGCACTTACGGTCCTGATGCAATCTATAAAGGTTCCCCTTCTTTATAATGTTCATTATTTTAGTGACATTATTCGATACCCTGTATTACAATACCTACAGTTAAAATCTTACTAATATTATAAATGTGAAAGTTTAGATGGATAGTTTGTTGGAGTTTGTAGCCTAAACGGCTTAAGACCTAGAGGATAGTCAGGAAAAACACACATGTTAATCACTTTTGTTGTTTTAATTCCACCCGAAAGGATTCGCAGGCGAAAGCTAGTTGAATAAAATTCGACGTCCTTGCGAAATATAAGATGTTACACGACGAATTATCATGTTGTCAGTAAATAATGTTTAGGAAACACCGAAGCAAAGAGGAGCTCGTTGCAAATGTTACATTTTGTAACATAACACCGCGTAGATTAGGGCTCATCATTAAGATTTTCGTATGCCAATTGAAAGCAGTTAGATTGCCTATAAAAGTAAATAGAGAAATTATGCAAGAAGTGCTTTCATAAATCGTAACGTACAGCCGTTGGCTACAATTTTGTTAATTAAAGCCATCCATATTTGAGGCTTGAATTAATTTAGGCGGGTTCCATTGTAAAGGGTCGACATTCTCATCACGACTTGGAGACTGAGAAATTATTAAAGTTTAAAGTTACGTGCGTAATAGATTACAACTTTAAGCAAAAGAAAGACGGGTAGGTGATCTAGGTCCCTAACTCTACAGTCAAAGAACTAAACTTAAATACAAATAAAATTTGATCTAGAATTCTATTACAAATTGCAGCACTTTTTGTCTTTAACTAATTATACTAGTGTCGAATAAGATTTCGTCGTAATGGGTAGGAAATTAACGTCCTCGACTGCACGTTCGTTAGCAATCCCCCATCATACAAAGCCTTTGAATTCCATTTAAAAATATAACTAGCAGCTTGACATTTGCGAAACTCTTTTCAGCGTGGTTGTAAATGCGAATCGGAAACTAGGTTAACAACGACTATGGTAGTGAATAAACGTGAGTTTCCACCGAAGCATAAAATATATTTCTAAGTCACTCACTCCTTTTGAGTAAAAAGGTAGAATTGCTTCTTATGATTATAAATGTGAAAGTTTATATGGAGTTTATTAGAGTTTACCGCTTAAACTTTAAACGATTATCAATGGAATTAGGCATTTATGTAGAGCAGAGTCTGAAAGAACACATAGGCTACTTCTATATTTCTTTAATTCAACGCGGTCGTAGTCACTGGCGAAAGTATATATTGCTAGCTTCAAGTATATATTACTAACTTTAAGTCAATATTTAAATTAATAATAAAGAAAAAATCGTACTTTATTGATGTCAGATGATTGGATAATACACTAGCTTTCGCCCGCGACTCCGTCCGCATGGAATTAAAAAAAAAAAACAAAACTGAATAGCTTATGTGTTCTTTCAGACTATCCTCAACGTGTATGCCAAATTTAATCGAAATCCGTTTAGCTGTTTAGGCTACAAACTCTAACAAACATCCATGCATCTAAACTTTCGCATTTATAATTTTAATATGAAGTATGATAAACGAGGATAAAAGATTCTAAAAATATTTTATAGTCTGTCCATAATTTTGTTTTACCCACAGGGGTCAATGACCTGCGTTTGCAACCTTTTTAAATTATCCTCGTCGTGATTTATCAGGCAACAAATTTGTGATTTAGGTCGGGATACCCACAGGACGGGTCCTTTCTAAATATAGACTAACTTAATACTAAATAAGATAAAGTTGAATATAATTTCAATGCTTAGAATATTACATGAGAAAATTGATATTGTTTAGTGTTCTTTTACTTAAATTATGATACGTATTATCCGATCGCAATAACATGATACACGAGTCGCAATAATATGATACACGTAATAATATTGCCAAATTAGTAATACCCATACAACGTTAATATAATTTTTAAATAAATCGTTATGTATATACACTACTAAAAACAATGTTAATTAACCTATATGTTTTCTGGATTTTGGACTTTCTTCTATACGTTACGTCTCTGTACTCTCTATTCTCTACATTCAGAGATTTTGATGGTAAACTATAAAAAAAAACATCCATCCAACCATTCTTTAAAATTTTGTATTTATAACATTAGTACGTTTTAAAAATAAACGCGGTAAAAAGTTAAACTAAGGAATAATCTAAGTATAAGCAAATATTACTACAAATTTTGCTTGAACTCAGTTTATTCCTAAGTTTAACTTTATACCGCGTTTATTTGTAAGGCTGTTAGAATTTATTGACATCTTTACCAGCCTGCATTTCTAGATGCGATTTTACCCAAAATATGATTACATTAAAAAATTTTCGACGACAAAATGCCAAAGAAATAATACAATATTATTCCAAACAGCAGCATATAACAACCAGTCTCCTTATTATTTTCCGCAACTACAAGCACAAGGCCCTCGAATCTCGATCAGCAATGCTTTCAATTGCTAGACGATTTATTTTCAAACACATTTCCCGCAGTCCCATATTCTAGTATAAACCTTCGTCAATAGAAATAAAATATCGACTGTCAACAGATGGGTAAACTTAGTAAGTTCTTGAAAAGTATTGGAGTTACAGTTAGATTGCATGATCTGTCTCGAGTGTTACAAAAACAAGTTCAATTTAAAGTGTTTTATTATAATACTAGTTGTTTCCCGCGACTTCGTCCACGCAATATTAAGATAAAAGTAGCCTATATGCCGCATGCCGGTCTATGTCAGCTAGCCTTCAGGGAAAGTACTTATGAAATCAGGCCCAGCCGTTTCGGAAATTACCAGGAACCAACGTGGCTTGCGGACAGACATAAAGGCAGCCAGACAAATAAAATAAATTTTCGTTATAAACAACGCAAATACATACCTGCATCATCCTTCCGTAATCTACAATTTTTCGTTTGATATCACAAATAGACACTCCAATCTTAATGTATATAGATAGAAAACTGGTGTTCTCAGAGTCGCTTCAACAGGTAGTAACCATTTAACATCATAACCATAGTCTGAATAGATTTTTTAATCTGTAGCTCTGGAGCCGTGTCTGTAGCTTGCATATGTGTGCTAGCTATTGGCATGTGTATTCACGCCTTATAATTTTATTAGATTAAGAATATAGGTTGAATATACATTGGAGTATTCCCCAAAGTACACCTGTTGCGATATTAAATGCTTATATCCTAGTTACTAGTATTTTATGAAAATATCTGACATTATCCACATATTATCGTTACCTTATATGTTAGCCTTGACATGACAAAAACGGTAAAGGTCTGCATTTTACGATCGATGCAATTAACCTAGAAATACCTTTATCTTAGTCATACGAACGTAAGCTTCATAAGTATATTAAACTAGCTGTTCCCGTGCGGCGTCATCCGCATGAAATTATGATTTTTTTTTATTGTTTACATTTGTCAAATTATCGATAGCAAATGTCAAAATGGCATGACATGACAAACCTTGGCAATCTTGCTTCCTTGATGTTGGCAGCAACTTATGGTCTCTTTCCCACATTAGGGTTTTTATCCAATTTATTTACCCACAAGTTTAATAGCGTGAAAATATATAGCCTAAAGCGTGACGTAAGTGTAGGGTTTTTTATTAAAAAATAATTATTCAAAAATATGCTGTAATTGCTGACATCCTTGGGCAACATAGAAGTGTGTGTTTACGCTTTATTATAATAGTATAGAAGTATAGATTAATAATTGACATGGTTTCCTTATATATAACTAAATATAACTAAAGGAAAAACCTACATATTTTAACCTCCTTGGTACTTATAAAGTTACTACCCTAAGGTGAAACTTCGAAGCAATCTCGGATAGTAAATTGCGAGCACAGGAAGAACGTAAAGGGATCCCTTTATATCCAAACTTTGTTAACTTAGCTAAAGTTAAATAGACTCTCTTGAAGTATTGCTATCATAACGTTTGCCACGAGATCCTATTTGCAAAACATTCGTGCAAAACATTATATTCTTCCTTAAAGTACATAAGAACTAGCTTTCGCCCGCGTGTCCGTTCGTGTGAGGTTAAAAAAACAAAACTGATTATCCTATTTGTTCTTCCAAACTATTCTTTACATTTATGCCAAATTTCATCGAAATCCGTTCAACCGTTTAGGCTACAAATTCGAACAAACATCCATCCATCCATCTAAACTTTCACATTTATAATATTAGTAAGATATACTAAAAAGAAATATTGATACATTGAAATAAATTAAATAGTAAAAAAAAGAAACAAAAAACTTACAATTGGCTAGCATTCAGAAAATGCAATAAGTTCTGCGAATCCTGAAAAGAAACAAAATAAAATAAGAAACAAAAAATAATAAATGAAAATGACGAAATTATAACAAATCAACAAAAAAGAAAAATTAAATAAACCAAACAACTGCGTAGGTCCATAAAATATTAGTACCTACAATTACCGATTTATTCTGTCTTCTCGATCTTAGCTAAATTTAGAGTGGATTTTATCTTTCATCGTGGTGCGCGGCCATGCGTCCGGATGCGAGGGACATATTAAAAAGGAAAAAAGAAAATAGTGTTGTCCAGAGTGCAGTTTTTTATTCTCTTTATTATTCGTATGGACTTTGGTTACTTAGTACATGTTAATACCATAATACCTTATACTAAGTATTGAAAACGTCGATATTAAATTAACATTAAAATTAAACTTTTAATAAAAAGTAACATAAGAATTCAGACAATTTCATTCATTTACTAAGACAAAAAACAACACTTAACTTAAGAAGATGCTGAAAATAACGGTATAATAGTTGTAATTGAAATTGTTTACTTATTAACTGTACATAAGAAAATTAATAATACTATTGTTTTTGTTTATAAAAATCGATTTTTTAATATTCCATTGCGATATACACATCACTAAAGATACTTTACCAATGCCATACCGGGATCGCCACATGTGTCAGCATAAAGAATCTTCGTCTGCTCTCAGACAAATAATCAGAGAATACATTTATAAGATCATTCTAAGAATAAAGCAAAATTTATTAGTACGAGTATGCCAACGATCGACCGCGATGAATTGCCCACTAAGTAATTTTTGATTGTTTACTAGCTTTCGCCCGAGACTCCGTCCGCGCGGAATTAAAAAAATCAAACGCAAGTACCCTATGTGTGCTACAAGACTATCCTCTGCCTCTATGTCAAATTTCATCCAAATCCGTTCAGCTGTTTAGGCTACAAACTCTAAAAAACTTCTTCTAAACTTTCGCAATTATGGTATTAGTATTAGTATGAAGTATGATTTACAGTAGAGCTTTTTATAAAGTGTTTCTTTTAATCGTAAAAAATATCAACGTTGTATTCTATTAACTTGACTTCGTTTAATAGTTTAGCAGACCTTCAGAGTAGAACCGACTCCTTTTAGTTATCAATTGGTAATAAATGACGTCTTTAAATGCTGCATTTGTTCATATTTGAAACGTATCAAATTTGTATTATTTTTGGAACAATGATAAACTATTTATTAAGTTTTAATTCGCGCACAAAAGTTCGAAGCTAAAAAGCCACAAATGTAATGCGGCAAACGAGTTTCAAGGACTTTTTCAATCGAATCCGCAAAGACAGCGCCTGTGGAAATTTTAAAGCAATTTTTTTTTCACAAAGAGCATTAGAAAACTATAGCATGTTAGCGCTTCGATGCAACTTTGCTTTTAGCGAAGTTTAAAGTTGATGTTATTTTTCAAAAAAACCTTCACTACAATTCTAAATGTTTGGTTCAATTTTATTTATGGATTTTAACATTTACATCCTTACAAATAAACGCGGTTTAGTTAAACTTAGGAATAAACAGAGTATAAGCAACATTTGTACTAATTAAGTTTATGTATTTTAGTTTATTTGTAAGGCTGTTTGTCTTTACACTCCTTCCTTATAGATACGGCATCAAAGAAAATCATAAGTGTTAAAATTTCGAGTGCCTACTTCTTCAATCTATGCATCATAAAAAATTTAATATTTGTTTTTATATTCTAGTGAAAATTAACCAATAAATTCAAAATTAAAAGTAATTAATTAGACTCTCAAATTAATTACTCCGTTTCCCTCTAGAGGCGTAAGAAGCGACGTTGAAAATTGATGAGCCGGCAGTTCCTACTCTTTTCATTTAAGAGGGTTATTTTAATGGAGCTATAAATGACAACCCGCCAAGGGATTTATTAGACCCGGCAAATAAACCCTGGGATACTGATGTTACAAAGTTACTACCCATTCTACGTATATATAAGATTAAAAATTGGCTCTCTTTGAGGTCTTGTGTGATTAACTGTGCTAAAATTCATGTTAATCTAATCGCGCAATTTGCCTAAAAAGGCTATCCCTTTTTAGGTTTGTAAGGGGGGGGGGTGTTACAAACAGTCCGGGAGGATGGTGCCATAGCGTGGTCCTATGTTCCCATAACGCTGCGGAACATCAGCCAATGTCCTGTATTATGTCGTAAAGTGTCGAAGGTTCTGGTGAGTTCCTCTCCGTGGAACCCGCTTCTATAGCACTAGAGGCTGGCCACCGATAGGGTTTTAGTGGATACCTCACATAACCCTTTCTTCCCTCCAGAAGGAAGGGTATCTTTTTGAAGATTTCCCCCCGATACAAAAAAGGAGGGTCCGCTTTGTAGTTTGTATGTAACTAATAAACTCAAAAAGTACAGGACCTATGTCAAAAATTATTTTTCATTAGAAAGCTACATTATCACTAAATAACAGGATATATTTATAGCCTATGTTTAGTATGAGGTTTTTTTTTTCATCATTTTGCGCGGACCTAATCGCAGGAAAATTGGTTAGTAGAATTATGATAAAGTCAATTTTTTTTTCTAAAAGTAGAAATAACGATTTGCAAGTTATGCTGAGGCATATCCGGTTGTTCTAATAAAATTACATTAAAACAACCTTATGTTTAAAACAAGAGAGTTTAATTTACCATGCAAATGTTATTGAGACAAATATATTAGTGAGGTTATTGGCGTCTCAATGGAGCTGCATTCTTAATAAGTATGATTCCGTTATTCTGTATAACCACAGCTTGGTAAAACAGGTGGGACTGGCTTTTTGCATATCGCTTTACTTTTTTTTTTAAACTCATGTGACTAAATCTAAGATGTCAAACTCTGGCATGACAATTTCACGAAAAAAAAATACACGAAAAACAAAACAAAATGCACTAAAAACAAAACAAAATACACCAAAAACAAAATATTCTCAAAAAAAACAGTACACTA
>NW_013525805.1:2563876-2574292 GCF_000836215.1 Papilio polytes
AAAAAAAAAAAAAAAAAAAAAAAAAAAAAAAAAAATAAATATACCGACGAATTGAATACCTCCTTCTTTTGGGAAGTCGGTCAAAAAATGGAATTGCTATTATCTTTGTCGTTATTCTCTTGTTTTTTTTTTTTTTGTAAAGGACAAAAAATACATGCAACGTAAGCAGTAAAGTGTTCATAAATGCAGAACATCATATTAATACTAAAATTATAAATGCGAAAGTTTAGATGGCTGGATGTTTGTTAGAGTTTGTAGCCTAAACTGCTGAACGGATCTCAATGAAATTTGGCATACAGGTAGAGGATAATCTGGAAGAACACATAGATTACTTGGTTTTGTTTTTTTTAATACCACGCGGACGGAGTCGCGGGCGAAAGATAGTATAGTAATAAAGTTAATTACCAATGAACATTCCATCTTAGCGGTCAGATATGATTCATCTACATTTCTTTGTTGGTGATGCGTCATGTTACATCGTTAAATCTGGTTTCAGATACTTTGATTCACAATGACCATAAAAGCAACTGTATCTTTTATTATTTTATAATTGCACGCGGGCAAAGTCGCGTGCAACAGCTAGTTATAAATATTAGGAAAGTCCATAGGAGTTAATTGCGAATAAAACACTATTGTACCGTGTGCTTATTTGTTAAAATGCGTACTCTTAACAGACGTTCTAGCAATTGTTTGTTACATCCCACGGTTTTACTTCGTTTGAAAGTGATGTGAAATAATTTATAACGCCTTTACATGTCTCGTAAGTTTATGTGACGGATATATTGATATTTTAACGTCGTATACAGCTTAAGCGATTATGAACTATTTTAAAAGCAACATAACATATTAAAAGATTAAATTGAAATACGAGTAAGTGTTTCCTTTTTTATATTTAAAGTGAATTTATTGGTCAACTAAGTTTATTTAATGTCCAGTTGAGCTGATCTTTCGTCGCCATTTTTGACCGACTTCCCAAAAAAAGTTACTCAGTTCGCCTGTACATTTTATAATGTGTGTTACGCGATATCTCCGGCACTGGTGGACCGATTTGGAAAATCAAATTTTCATACATCTCTTAGTTCTTCCCCATTAAAGTCTATGAAGTATATGAATGCTTTATAAACAAGTTTTTTACGTTATTCAATATTTATTCATTTATCGTACACATGACACTTCAATGTTATTTATTTTGACTATTACCGTTGGTTTTCACTGCCGATGTTAGCAAATAAAGAAGTTGTGATCTTACTTCATTAGATTAAAAATGCAAAATGAATGTTGATGGATGAATGGATGGATATTAGAGTTTGATTCCTAAAGGGGTAAATCGATCTCGATAAAATTTGACACACAAGATGAAGAACACATAGGTTACTTTCGATCGCATCGTTACGATTCAACTAGTTTTTTTTGTAGAATATTGCAGTTAACTGGTTATTTTCTATGTATATATGCAATTTATGTAATAACGGTCAATGGTACGTGGCACCACACTAACTGGTGCTCTTTATATGGATAATCAATTACGATCGCCGCAGATACGATAACATCCAACTAGTTATCTCAAACCGTTATAACAGTTAAAGGCGTTACTTTAATCGCCAGTTTACGTGCACGGAATAACTATTAAACTTATACGATGAATAAAAAAATGTGTAAACTAATCGGGCTTTTTTAATACATAGCTTTCGCCCGCGACTCCGTCCGCGTAAAATTTAAAAATAATATAAAACTTATCCTATGTTACTGACAACGTAGCTTTTTAATGGTGATTTTTTGAAATCGGTCCAGTAGTTTTTGAGTTATTTCATTACAATCAAACAAAGAAAATTTTCCTCTTTATATAATATTAGTATGATAAAACGGTTTCGATTGCAGAAACACGTAAACAAAACATGTTTCTATTTTTTAAGAGAATGAAAGAGATACAGATATATAGGAGACACATAGGTTGGTAAAGCAGTACAGTCAACTGCATATATAAGTGAAAGCTTTTATATAATGGGTTAAAACATTTTAAAAACATGTTTTTAAATCTTCGACTTTAAAAATATTCGTGCACGTATTCATCGATAGCATGAATTTGGATTTGTTAGTATACAGACGGATTCGTGCATTATTTTTAATACTGAAGACATATTTAAATTTCTGTAGCTTTATAAATGGATATTTATGCAGCTAACTGTACAAACTATGCCGTTCCTTTAAGGGAAAAGGATAGCAAGATAATAAATGAGATGTCGATATGCGTTATTCATGTTGTTTCAGTGTAAACTCACGTACTACCAATAAATAAATCGACGCAGATGTCTCACGGTTGTAACGATCAAATTTCAATCATTGTGATATTTTATCGCTGATCGGAAACGCTATTAATTCTCCACGCTACGTGTCCGATAGTAACATGTTACATAAAATGAATTATTAATCTTACGTAAAACCGTGTCAAATCGAAGTTGTTAAATACGGGAAAGAAAATTACTACAGTTAAAAAGAAAGATTATCGTAGTATTATAAATGCGATTGTTTAGATGGATGGATGTTTAGAGTTTGTAGCGTGCTATCTGCTAAACGGATCTCGATGTAATTTGGCATAGATGTAGAGAATACTTTAAATAAACAGACAGTTTACTTACTTTTTTGTCATGCAACGCGTACGGAGTCACAGGCGTCAGTTAGTTTTTATAATAGCCTGTCTTAATAGACATGCTCGTTTCATAAGGGCACCTAGTTTATACTGGTGGCATAAAATTCCGCAAGAATCGTACTCATGTATAAAATTTTTCACTACTTGTTACAAACATATTTGTTACGATAGAAAAATATAACAATAGACTGTTGCATCGTCAGTCTGTATGGAGTGGCATACTTTAACACAGTGAAGAGATCTTAAGTATTTTAACTCGCTTTATACGCTATCCACCGACATACAAAACATTTTCATTAATCAAGGTTAAAAAACATCGGTTATAAGTGGTACAAAAGTGGGTAGATGCCTACGCTAACAAAAAACAGCTAACAATAAAATAGAAACTGGATTATTCATGACCATGGGAACGTTTTAATTTAATAATTCTTATTTTTTTTATATAACCTTTTCATCCATTCCCCTTGTCTTTTACTTATCCTTTCTACCCCTCTTTCACACTAGATAACCTTGTATGCTTTCGTTTTAACTCAATCGTATTTTTATTGAAGGGGTCGTGACGCCACATTTACCTACATATTCAATAATTTATTGCCTATATAAATATTTAACGTAATAAAAGTTGAGAATCAAAAGGTTAGCGTGGTATGGACATGTTATGCGACGAGACGATGGGGACATAAACCAGAAAGTGTTAACATTGATTTGGCTACAAAGGTAGAGGAAGACCGAAGAAAGTATGGATGGATTGTGTGAAAGAGGATATGCTTAAGAAAGGAGTGGATTCAGATATGACGGCAGAATGAGACTTATGGAAGAGCATACTGTGGAGACCCTCCGTAAGGGATAAGGGCAAGTGGAAGATGATAAATATTTAACGTATTGCTTATTATTAAATAAGGAATCTGATAAAACCTTGCCTTTCTGTGAAATAAGTCATCTCGAAATTAACAGATTAAGCAACAAGTATTGGCAAGCTTCCCCACTTTCCTGGAATATAAATTACTAGTTGTTCCCGTGAGACTTCATCCGCATGAAATTATAAAAACTTTATTGTATTGTTTGCATTTGTCAAATTGTCAAAATACCAATTAACTTACTATGGCAATCCTTGATGAAACAAATCCTTGATGTTGGCAGCAACTTATGGGGTCTTTCCCACATTAGGGTTTTTATCCAAAATATTTACCCCCTAAGTTAAATGGCGTGAAAATATATAGCCTAAAGCGTGACGTAAGTGTAGGGCTTTTTATTAAAAAAAAGAATTATTCAAAAATATGCTGTAATTGCTAAGATCTTAGGCAACAAAGAAGTGTGTGTTTTCGCTTTATTATAATAGTATAGATTCTTATTACATAACATATACAGGCAGTCAATATGCACCACCAAGAGATGTTTCAGAAGGAAGGATTAAACATTTTTTAATTCTCTCCAATATTTGGAACTTATCGATACATATAATAAAATTGGAGTGTCTGTTTGTAATATCAAAAGAAAAATTCCTGATTTCGCGAAGGTGATGTATTTGCGTTGCTGATAACGAAAATCGCATTTAAAAATGTTTTGTCTGTCTGTCTGTCCGCACGCTGCGTTTGTACCGTTTGTCCGAAACGGCTGGGGGAAACATAGACGGGCATATTATAGGCGTTTTTTATCTTAATATTGCGTGTACGAAGTCGCTGGCAACATCTAGTTTACTAATATAAACATGTTTTTGCAATTAACGAATAAACTGATAATGGACTGATTTCAATAATTATTTTGCCATTAGGACGCTTTATTATCACTGAGTAAAATTATTTCCAGATTTTTATTTAATTCCGAACGACACCGCGGCCAAAACCTTGTGATAATGTAAACGTGTTATTTGATTTTAATGCAATGTACATAATTGAATGCGTGTAAACATCCAGGATAAATTATTTATTGTATGTAAATAGCTCGTTAGTTAGATTGTTATGAATTTTGTTATTGTCCAACTATTGAGATAACAGTGGTAGAGCCCGCTTTAACATCTTAGCACGAATGGGTCGGCTAGCCCATTTCGGCGGATTTAGGTGGCCGCTTTCTCGTTTGCCACCTTATTGTATAAAAAAAACAGAATTTAATAACTGTGTTTAGTATGTTTTTTAAACGAAAAGAAAAAGTCTAAATAACCTTCTTGAATAAGTGTTAATAATTAAATCAATATCTATATTAATGCTATAAAGAGAAAAAATTTGTATTTTTGTATGTATTGAAGTAAATCAAAAACTACTGGACCGATTTCAACAATTCTTACACGACTAAAAAGTTATCACTGAGTAACATAGGCTGCTGTTTTCAATTTTTATTTTATTTTTTTTAATTACACGCGGACGTAGTCGCAAGCAACAGCTTATATAACATATTAATTACATAAATTCCTTTTACGTTTAATGTTAAAATAACTAAATGAGATTTCGAATTATTCTAAAACTGACTTACTAAACAAGAATCCATTCGATGAGGCCATTAGTAAATGAAATCGATATATGCTTACACTAGCTTACGACCCCGACTCCATCCACGTGGAGTAAAAAAAATAATAAGTAGCCTATAACTTCTTCCATACGCTCTTATCATCTACGCCTCTTAATATTCATGCAATTTCTTCGAGATCCATCAACATCCATCCATCCTACTAAATTAGTAACATTATTAGATCTTTAACATTGGAGTAATGACATTGTTTCTTTTACAAGTTAAAATTGTTAAAACGACATTTCACGTCAAAGGAACTTCTACTCGTATATCTCTATTTCTTAATATTATATAGAAAAAGCTTCATATTCATGTTTATTCTAGTTAATTTAAGAAAAGAACTAATAAAGTACGACGTGAACGTATGCGATGATGTATTTATGCAAAAAAAAACTAAGATCGTGTGGTATCTTGAATTCCAAGACACCTACACGATATATTTATTTTTAAATCGAATATCTAGAAACCCAGAAATATAATAGCTAGGATATAAAAATATTGAAATGAACATTGATAAAGTGCATCTAAAAATAGTGTGAAACGTTCATTGCTTACGAAATACGTACACAGCGCGTGCCAGAGAATTTAAATTTAGATAGAGTGGACGATCACAAAAGCTATAGTGATTCTATTAAAAGATTGTTAAAAACTCCGATTTTCGAGATAAAATAGTAATTATTCAAATTAAACTATCTTTTTAATTAACACGTACAACACTTACAAATCTATACCAATAATATAAAGAGGGAAGATTTGTATTTTTGTATGTATTGAAATAACTCGAAAACTACTGGACCGATTTCAAAAATTCTTTCACTTTCAAAAAGCTATGTTATTACTGAAAAATATAGACATTACATTTTTTTCTAATTTCACGCAGACGAAGTCGCGAGCGACAGCTACTTACAAATACAGACTGCGAAGTTATCCGACTCGTGCATAATGTAGTTAAATTATAATTTCTTAAAATAAAAAAAATAAGTTTAAAAGACGTCTATTCATCATTCTGAACTGTGTTATTTTACTAAACATTTTAATATTTTAGACAAAACAACGACTTAAATCAATTCATTGCAAGTCATAATATACATCACTACTTTATTAATATTAATAGCAAACAATCGATCCTTTGACGATTTAACATAACAACCTCATATTATGACTCAGACGCGATCGCAGTGTTCAAAACAAACGCATAACCACCAACGGTAATATAAGTTTTATACATGGACCAGGACTAGCCCGCGACTTCGTCTTTGTGCAATTAAAAATGAACTAGGTAGCTTAGAAATTATTCCAGAATCTATAGCTGTTCCAAGTTACATGTTAAATTAGGACGGCTATTCGTGAAGATACGTTGTAATAACTTCTATACAAATTTACGTGTATGCATTTATATTATTAGTTTGACGATAATCGTTGTAAAACTACAATTTCAAAGTGTATACTTAAGTCTTGAGTTGGCACGCCTAGCTATAGAGTACTCTTGTTTTCGTCGTGCCTAATAAAATGAGCCATTTTTACAAGCAAGTTCTAACCGTGAGTTTTTACTGTCGAGAGATATGTTTAAAAATGTATTACCATCTCTCTTTTTCTCAAAGAGAATGAGCTAAAGAACAACATGCTATTATTGTTATGTACGACATATTTTTATTTCTCAGTCCTGTATGAGGAAAATAATAATTTGTGTCTAAAACAAACGCGCGAACCTTGTTAACTCAAGTCAACTTGCATGTCCGGTGATTTTCCTTGTAACGTTGTTATGTTTAAAATGGAGTCAATTTATATATACAACAGCAATAGTCGTAGGCGTAATTGAACTAAAGTGACTGACGCGGTTTGAATTGAAATGTATTTATATTTCTGATTTCAAATTATGGTAATTTCTTACGATTGCTTTTTCATAGACACCTTAAATCTTACTAATAGTATAAATGCAAAAGTTTAGATGGATGGATGTTTGTTAGAGTTTGTAGCTTAAACAGCTGAATGGATTTCGATAAAATTTGACACAGATGTAGAAGATAGTTTGGAAGACCACATAGGCTACTTAATTTTGTTTTTTTTTTTTATTTCACAAAGGCGGAGTTGCGGTCGAATTATATTATTAATATAAAAGTTTTTAAATGAAAATCAAGTCAAACTATTATCACTTTATTATTTTTTTTATAGATGTTATGATTAACTGCAGGCGTAAATCCACGACCACAAGAATTCCTAATAAACTATATCTCCATATAAATCTAACTTAACAAAGCTCATTGTATGGACGTGGTTCGTAGCCATATAAAATTCTAGCACCGAGAATGAAATATTAATGCTCCGGGCACTATACTAGCTTATGGTAGTTTCACATGAAGGTAGAACTATTAAATAGAGCAATAGGATAGTACAGCACAACAACATGTATTATGGCGATTCTGACAGACGCGGCAAAGTACTCCTATTTTTCAAACTCGCCTTTAATACAAGTGTCATTGCAGTTGACATTGTACTATTCTATCTAAACGCGACGACGCGAGGTGTATTCATGTAAGCAGTACTCCACTGTTTTATGCCCTGCAACTGTTCTACCTTCGTGTGCAACTGGCATTATAAATCAACCCAGGCGACAGTTTACAACATTGTGTTACCAAGTCATAATAGTAACATGACCTAGTGTATATTAGACCTAGTATATGCTAACAATAAGTAAACCTAGGACTATCTAGGGCAGTGGGGTAATTATTATTCGTGCGGAATAAAATAATAATTATGACGTAGAAACTCAATAGTGATAAAAATATGTAAACTTTTAAATTAGAAGTGTTAAAGAACCTTTTACATTTATTATTTAATATACACGTATAAAAATTAACACCTTCGTAAGTCCACTTCCTTTCTCTACTCTTTTCGTACAAAGAAACGATGGAAATATCTTTCTGATCATCCCCTCCTCTGTTTGCAAATGTGGATATTCCGGTGGCCGCTTGCTCTTTATAATAAAAAACGATTTTAAGCTATATCGCGTTAAATTAGCCAATCATGAAAGAAGTGGTTTTAAAAATATAAACACAGTTCATTCATACAAACAATTCATATTTCTATAGACTTACATCATAATTTACAAATCCGTAATATACACTACTATACAATTATGGCTTTAGTAACTAACAAAGGCTACGCTTACGTCAAGACGGCAGCCGTTGGGGACAGCTGTACACACACCTGCTTGTCATCTGGTTCCCTAAGGAACGCTTTCAAGTTTTTATACGGCGCGTGGATACAAGGGGAATTTCGAAGAGAAACGACAAACCGAGCACAATAAATGTTTTTTTTTATACTAGCTTTTGTCCGCGACTTGGTACGCGCGAAAAAAAAATTAAAATGTGTTCTTATAAACCGATATCCGTTAAATCTTTCTAGAGATAACTAAATACATACTTCTAAAAATAAATTTTTAAAATTAAATTTAGTATGAAATATGATTGTTATAGATTACTAAACAATGTTATTTTTCGACGTCACAATAACGTACATATGTAAAACTTTATTTCTTTTGAGAGCTCTACAAAGCAATTGACATTCATTGATTGATCAATTTGAATTGACATCGATGATCATTTCGTCATTGAAATAAATTAAAAAAACGTGTATAGTTTGTAGAAAACAAATAATTACATGAATAATAATAAAAAAAAAACTATTTAAAATAAATTATTTAGTCAGTAATTCAATTGGAAATGAATTTTAAAAATGTTTATAAAGCTAATAATTCTTTTTTATCTGACTTAAAGGACCAGAATCAACATTTCATATTAAATAACAAATACTGATTTGAATAAAATAAAATTATTGACTTTAACAAGTTTATAGAAGGGAATAAAGTTTAATTTAGTCGAAATAGCTATAAGGGGTGTTGTATGTCTAGGAATGCGAGGCTGTAGTCTACGTATGAATACTTAGGATAACGACCTTGGCCTTTGTCCCATGCTGTGAATAACTGAACACCCCTAAATAATCGCATTCCACACGATTCTATGGTGTATTGAGCCTTGGCATATTTGTCAGCACAAGGTTATTTTAATGAATCGTTTAAAAGAACTTACTAGAACTTCCCATATAATTAAATAACATATTTAGTTGCCAACTAAGTCCTAATATTACAACGGTTCAGTAATCACGACGGAAAAATAAAAAAACGTAAACAAATGAAACACGAAAATAAAATTAAATGGTGAACATACATTGAACAGCTTTTCCCGGGAAAATATTTCAAAGAGTAAAAAAAAACAGAGTAGAACCTATAAGAGGATTAAAAGTTAAAAGACTTGATGTTTTTCTGTTTTGTATATTTTCCATGCTTTAAGCTAGCAAAAAAACATGTTTCTATCATATTTTGTTTGTTAGATTTTATAATAATAAGAGATAATTTTATAATAAGTCCGCTCAAGACTAAAAAATATTTAGTAGTCCAAGTTTTTTTTGACGACTAAGTTCTACATCTATGACAAATTACATCAAGATCTAAGCAGTTTAGACTAAAAACGCTAACAAACATATATCCTCCATCCATCCAAACTTTTGCATTTATAATATTAGTAAGAAGTAAAATTAACAGTCTTACAAATAAACGAGGTATAAAGTTAAATTTAGGAATAAACTGAGGCTCTGTAAGGCTCTAAGATTTTTGTTCTGATTTCTTTTCCCATATTAATTAAGCTATAATTTCACAACATGATCCATTAGCGTATATGAAACATTCTGCGTTTGGAATCACGTATTATTTAAAGATGCAATATTATATGCCTTATCGTATTTCCAGATGCAATAAAACGGAACGGTAAAGACCAGCTATACCAAGGTCAAGACCTCCAGGTGTACCGTGACCCGGCAATCGATCAGTTCCACCTTCATACGACCTTCACAAGTCAAAAAGAACTCGTATACGAATTTCCCTTTCAATATTCAACGCTTTGAACTCTGATAGACTAAACGTTCGTGAATCCCTTTTTGTCTTCTAATCTATGACATTTTTAAAAAGAAAATTGAAATTAGATACAATTTTACTACTTTTATCTGTGACTTAAATAATTAATATGATTGTGTACCACAATTTACAAATAATTACTCGAAAATTAATATTCAAACAGTGAAACTGGTATTCCCCTGCCTAATAGTCTGCCTATACACTTTCTTAAAGACATTGTCATCTCTTTTATTCATTTTAAAATAAACAAAGACAACCATAAGCGTTCCGGCTGTGGTATTTCACACATATGACGGGA
>NW_013525805.1:2575925-2580872 GCF_000836215.1 Papilio polytes
GCTGATATGTACAGGTTACATCACGTTTTCCATCACCGTAAGAACGTCGGGTAAATTATGTACATATACGAAAAATCGAAAATTGCTTGCAATCTATGATTGCTTGAATTAATTCCTAAAATTAAATAGTTTCGTTT
The DNA here is from genome assembly GCF_000836215.1 of Papilio polytes. Taxonomy (NCBI): domain Eukaryota; kingdom Metazoa; phylum Arthropoda; class Insecta; order Lepidoptera; family Papilionidae; genus Papilio; species Papilio polytes. The sequence goes on from NW_013525805.1 coordinate 2,576,063, forward strand.
ACAATTTGGCAGAACGGATGTACTTTATTTGGTGTTCTTTCTAAGTTTGGCGCGTTCATTTTTTGTAATACCGTAAGTATAGCCATTTGCGTAAACGGTCGATGACCTAGGCTAGGTCTAAGGGGGGGTGGCAGCTACTATAATTATGGTCGTATGGAGGAGTTCACCCTAATCCCCTCGTGTCCCCTCGCTGTCTATACATGTATGTCTATAATATAGGCCTCTTTTATTACATAAAATGTATAACATGAGATTATTTCACAAACTTTTATTAAATTGTATCTCAGACGACGCTTTTGTTTTTTTCTGCAAACAATCTTATCGCTAAGTCTTTAGGCAAAGAATATCAAAAAAGTTCTCCTGTAGAAATGTTATTTTCTGTTTTCATCAGACTGGCTTTAGATATTAAGACAAAATTACGTTTACGTATTTTAATCTGTAGTACAAATGTATCCCGCAAACGAAGTTTGAATTAAATTAAAAAAAAAACAATTCTCGCTGTATGAATATCAAATAAGTAAATACAAGCTAAAAACCACGTTCTGAGAGGAATATTCCAAGGTAAGCTCCGTTAAAATTCTTATTTTAACATAGCTGATTTTCTTTTTAATTTTTCGTCATCTCATTGCTCTCCACTATGGAGTCTCGACAGTTTTCTTCAAACCTACATCTCTATCTCTTTCATACAATCTTTTTATATTCATGTTTTATCTTTATTTATTATAGGCTTTTCATTACGGTTTGACGACCTATCCCAAGTCATCATCACCAATTCTCTCGCATACTCCATTTCTTTTTACCGGGAACTTCTTGCTTGTAATCATTCTAGTATTATAAATGCGAAAGTTTAGATGGATGGATGTTTGTTAGAGTTTGTAGCCTAAACGGCTGATCTGATCTGGATACAATATAGCATAGATGTAGAACATAGTCATAGTCTAGAAGAACACATAGGCTTACTTTTGTTTTTCAGCATTATTTTAAATTTTGAATACTGCTACAAGCAGTCACTGTTGGATTTTATGATTAGATTTGATGTGATTGCTCAGGAATTTTATCGTTATTCCCCTCGTTTTTAACTTCACCAACCATCAGAATCACCATCTGCTATGATTTTCCTCTACTATGTGTGGTCTTCAGCTAGACTTTATAAGTTAGAACTGGCAGATGATAAAAACCGACATCCACTATTAATCCTTGACAGTTGATGAAAAAATGGCAGTTTTTAATCTGTCATTACCAACATATTATCTTTATACATACAATTTTTTTCAGAAATTTCCCGCTAAACTCGTAACTCCACCTTGTGTGCAGTGACTAATATATATCGCACAAGTGTTTCTAGAATTGACGGCAAGGTGTAAAAACTCGTTTTAATTCGTTAAATTCAATTGATTTTATTCTACCTACTGTAAATACACAGTAATACAACTCCAATGCAGTGCACCAAGCGTGTTGTTAACGAACATTCAGCAATTAATGTTAATTAAAACATACCGTCTGACCAATTAGCTGATAAAATGTGAATGAAACTTCTTACCACATACAATTACCCTCTGGGGGGAACAAATACGACCAATCCGTTTGAGGAATTATTAAATTTTCAACAGGAACCTTAACATACTTCGACTTTTCAATTAAACGTTGTAAAGTAAAGTATTTTTACCTATATCTTTAAAGATTTACTAGTTATCTTTTAAATGTCATATTAAATTTATTAAAAAAAATACATTAATAATACGTACAGCTGTTGGATACATGGCATTCATTCAGCACACATTGGTAGATAATCCAAGACTCCAATTCGATCATAGTGGACGCAGTCATCTTCGCGAATATATGTTTTTCACAGTCAATAAATGAATGTTTCAGAGTTTTTCATATATTTCACTTTAAATTTTCACAAAATATTAGCAGTATTATTTAAAAATTTATAAAACACCGTGTCCCAGTCAATATTAAGGATATTTTTTGTAAATAAACACGCACATGCAACAATGTTTTGTTACCGCCCACGTACGTAAGTTTTTGAGCTATGATTCAGTTCAGCTTTCGTATGAACTCCGACAGAGCTATGATATGAACTGTATGTTGTGTTGCGCCCTGTGCCCGGCAAAAATCGGCACTACAAATGTTGCCAAGGTTTTGTATTTAATTTGCCGAAATATAAAGAAAAAATAAAGTTAGAATAGACTATGTATTTGCTTTAGTAGTACGTTAAATAAGGTGTACTCAATTTTCATAAAAAATTGACTTGGATGACAACGCATTTATCTACAAAAAAAAATGTATTTTTCTTTGAGATGACTTCGGGGAACATTTGAATTAAAATGAAATATTGCGTAGATGTGGTAGGTCAAAATCCACGTAAATAAGTTTCGGCACAAAAATATCCTCTTATATAGGCAGATTACTTATAATAGTAACATTTAGTCAATAGACAATCAAGTCTGCTTTTTAATAAAAATTATTCAAAATATAATTTACCAACAAATTACTTTACTATTCTTACCCTTATTTTTCTTAAGATAATCAGTAAAACATATTGTATAACATTTCTTTTTATTTAAGGTGTTGGTCGTTTCTGGTTTCCTTTTTATTTGCTAGTATTCTGGCAACATCAAATAGTCTATACCTTCACTTCATTCTATATTCTGTTCTACTCTATAGTTTTTTACAAGTGTTTGGCAGAGTGAGTACAGTAGAAAGTGGTGTATTTGTAAATATTACATTAATGTAAATATTTTCAAGTGTTCAGAATATTTTTTTATCAAAACGTTTTATGTAAAGTGAAAGTGTTTTATGTTACTTTTTGTGGATATTGTAAAATTTGTGAGCACTGCACTTAAACGGTCAGTATTTTGTGCTTGCGTATTTTTTCAAACACCTGTGGTGCTATAATTATATTGTTTCATATGTTACTGTTTTTAGTTTTAGTCTGCCTATTAAGGGATTGAGTGTGACCTTCATATAATACATTTAAAAGACATTAATATGACTGCGCTGTTCCTTGTAACCTTGAATGAATTTATAATTTGCTGTATTAAATTTCAACACATTCCTCAAAATATGAACCCATCTTTTAGTTGTTCGTTTATTAATAGCAAATACATACCTAGGACGTTGTTGGTGAATTTGTAACTATATTTTCAAGTAATTTTATTTGATGTAGCAAATAAATTTTCGTCATCAAAACTTTTGATTTAAAATTAATTTGTAGGAGAAAATTACATCAAGCGAGCGTTCATCTTTTGTTTTCTATTACAGCATTGTTGATACATTCCTATGTACAGAAAAGAAACACTTTCTTGTACAACAACATTCATTTGTTTAAGAATATAACAAGACTTAGTTATGTACTGGGGTATTTATATTTAAGTAAAAATACCTTGTTAAAAAATAATTAGCTAATCAACTTTTTCAATTCCAATTAAAGTGGAATTCTATCTAGGAATGTAATTATAGATAATGTTAAGTAAAGTTGTGTATTATTTATTGATAAATAATGTTAGGAAAAGTTAATACAAGTGGATATTTAGAATAAATTTTGATTCAGTAGTGAAAAATTATACAACACTCCATATGAACAAAATAACATTATTATGATTAATAACAGATATGAAAATATTAATAAAAGTGTTACTAGAAAATATTTTCTTATCAATAGTGTAGTCAACTTTATAGCATTAGTTAATATTAAGGTAAATAGTAAATAGTGTTAACTGACTGATAAGTCTTATCAGAGATTGTGACTCATGTGACAATAATATGGAACATACAGTTCTTGGAATTAGTCATATAAACAACTAGCTGTTCCCATGCGGCTTCATCTGCAATTGTAAAAACTTTATTTTATTATTTACATTTGTCAAATTATCAATAGCAAATGTCAAAATGACATGACATGACAAACTTGCTTCCTTGATGTTGGCAGCAATTTATGGTCTCTTTCCCACATTAGGGTTTTCATCCAAAATATTTACCTTCTAAGTTTAATGGCAGGAAAATATATAGCCTAAAGCGTGACATAAGTGTAGGGCTTTCTATTAAAAAAATAATTATTTAAAAATATGCTATAATTGCTGACATCTTAGGCAACAAAGAAGTGTGTGTTTACGCTTCATTATAATAGTATAGATATAGATGTTAGAAATTAGAAATTGTTTATCTACAAAAAAACTAGACATGTAGCTTTATTTTACATACAAATGGCTATAGTCGTGGAAATCCGCTGTGTTTTACAAAAAAAACAAGCTTTGCTCTTCTTGCAAACAACTGATTAAGTAGCAGTGACTTGTGTGAATGATGGGAGAATAACGAAAAGCATTTATTTAAAGATTTTGCAGATTTTCGTTCTAGTGAACATATATTTTTTGTTTGAATAAATAAAATATGTCTAGTTAACATTTTGCCAAACCTTTTTCTCCACAATAGACAGGTTTACGGTTGATTGCTTGCAACAGAGCTACACTATGTATAGGCTGACCTGAAATATAAAATCCCTCACCATATTGAGGAACATTCAAAACTAATCTGGTAGTTTATATTAGAAAGTGATAAGAAAGAGGTTAATCGCAGCGTCACCCTCAGGCTGAGAGTTGGTCCTCGGCCCTTACCAGTAGTATAAAAACCCTACAGTTTTTATATTATTGGTTAGGCTATACAATACTGACAGGATAGTATTGTTTAAATGCTTCCTTCTCTGATGACTTGTCTTTAAAAGTTTTTGTTCTTCATTCTTCAAAAATCTTACATTTGTACACATCTGTGTTGATGTTTTATGTTGACATAGGTTTTGTTTTTTTTTTTT
>NW_013525805.1:2582077-2592730 GCF_000836215.1 Papilio polytes
ATCCATATTATTAGATAATAGATGAGGTAATATAATTAGATGATTACAAGTTGCTGTTTGTTTTTTTTTTTAACTTAGTACTATTTTATTCGTCAATCGATGGTTTAAGAGTCTATGCTTATTCTATGCCCAAATTAAAAACATTGATTTTATTTATTTCAGTAATTTAATATATAGTAACTCCCGAAATAACTTTAATGTTCTCTTAAAAACATTTTGTTTGTATAGTCCGTCAGTGGAAACCCACACTTACAAAATAATAGTAGTTTTACAGAACGGTATTTTCTTATCGAGAGTGCCAGTGTCGGTGCAATAAATAAAAACAATCTTGTGTCCGCAGCCATGCGAAGTTTGTGTTTTAACAATGCTCATAAAACCTGAAATGATGTCACCTTACAAATATGGTTATGATTACACGTATATATTTTAAATGGTCACGGTCAACATAAGAACTCTCCTTATGGCCCAATACTACAACGAATTGTAATCTTCGCTTAAAAAAATTTATGGAATTTCAAATACAAACTCGGTATTACTAATTGAGATGTTACATATCTTACCTCTTATTAATATTATGAATGCGAAAGTTTAGATGGATGGCCATGCATCTATCTAACAAGGCTACAAAGGCTACTGGCTACAAACTCTAACAAACATTCATGTTTATTAGAGTATGTAGCCTAAACGGCTGACCGGATCTCGATGAAATTCGGCTTAGACGTAGAGAATAGTCTGGAAGAACACATAGGCTACTCACTTTTGCTTTTTTTTTTAATTCCACGCGGACGGAGTGGTAGGGATATTTTCAGTATTCGGGCATTAGTGTCCTAAAGAGTGTTGTTATTTCTACTTTTGCGATGTTAAAAGTTAAAAGATATACTATAACGACGTCACCAAACTACGTAGTTAAACACAATACAATAGTTCCGGTGTCGGAGTGCGTTCTGAATGGCAAGTCCTCTGGTGCGTTAAAACGTGGCGCTCTAGGTCACCGCGAGTGGCGACGCTAGCGCGGAAGTCTCGCTAGGAATACAGAAGTAAAACGCTGCAATATATAAGAAATGATTTATTTATCTGTAACAATAGGGGTTAAAACAACTTTAAAAGATACTAGTACTATTAAACTATCAAATTGTAGGGACAGGTCAAAATCTTACCGCTTATCTTACTGATATTATAAATGCGAAAGTTAAGATAGATCGATGAATGGATAGATGTTACTTAGAGTTTGTAGCCTAAACGGCTGAATCACTACGAAATTTGGCATCGACGTAGAGGATACTCTGGAAGAACACATAGACTAGTCACTTTTGTTTTTTTTTTTTTTTTAATTTCACGCGGTTGGAATCGCGAACGAAAGCTAGTTAAACATAAAGTTGAATATGAATTTGAAACACTATATCCCAGCCCTTTGAAAGCCTTAAAACTCTAAGTTCTTGTTAATATACAGAATAAATTAAGTATTTTTGTTGTCCAAAGAGTTTAAAAGTCAAAAAGATAAAACATTGACCTAAAATAAATTTGCAATTCAGCTCTACTAGCTCTTTGTCAAAAATAACATACTTTGATGAAAATAATTAAGTAGAACTTAGTTTGTATGTGGTATAAAAACAAAAGTATACTTAAGATAAGTAGTGGAAGACAAAAGCAACAAAAGACGACAACACTTGTCTTTGAATTCTTTTAGAATTTTCTTTATGAATAGTATTGATATTCCTACCATTTCTTCTTTCTATTTGATGATGAAATCCAAAGTTTGGTCAACAATTAGAGCGGGCGTACATCTTTGCGACTGGACTATCTCACAACTGTGTGCGATTGTCGATTGTTTCGCAGCCAAATCAACTGTTTAGTTGCAGTTAAAATTGGGTATATGCGCACCTTATAAATTCATAGGAACCAAAGCGCGACTATACAGTTGTGATATAGTTAGTCGAAGGTGTGTGTTGTCGTAATATCGTACATGATAATGTAGCTATAAGTGTTATTAGCTACCCCACAAAGTTCTTTTCTTATGTTAATGTTATTTAACATCCAAAAATATAAGACTCCCGCTGTAAGACAAAAATAATGAACCATTCGTTTGAGACTGAAATACTTTTCCAATTTTTGTCTTTAATGGGTATTGACTTATATGCTGTATAAAAACATGAGAGTCGCAGGATTATGGAAAAAACACAGTTAGCAAGATCGAATAAAGAATTGCGGAACATCGGTAACTCCCGTATCAGTAACATTATGTACCGAATTAATTTGTATTATGTATAGAAAAAATAATTTCACTATTCATACTATAATGGCCACTTTAATATACGTTTATTTACAAAATATTCGACGAGAGATGCGGACATAAAGTGTTAAGATTGAATTTGGATGGCTACAAATGTAGAGAGACCGAAGAAAGTATGGATGGGATGTGTGAAATAGGATATGTTTAGGAGTGAATTCAGATATGACGGCTGATAGAAATGTATGGAAGAGCACATACTGTGGCGACCTATAGGGCAAGAGAAAGTTGATGATGATTTTTTTATATCATAAGGTGGCAAATAAGCAAGCGGCCACCTGAATTCGCCAAAAGGCGAAACGACCGCTGCCCATAGACATCCGCAATTGGAGATGCGTTGCCTACCCTTAAAGTGATGATGTTTGTTTACAAAGTTTCTAGAGTTGAATCTAATGGGAATCAGCATTGCCTTGTTGGGGCGATCTGGTCTATCTCTTTATATGGATTCCTTACGCATTACGTAAATACAGACTGGACCCACGCGTTCGATATTATATAATGTTTTATAAAATGCATAGTACCCACTTGCAACGCCTACGTTACTCTGTATTTGTTTATATGACTCAGTATTATCTCGTTGAGATATTTCTAATATTTATTTTAAAATATGTAGGTCATCGGATTTCTTATCCAATCTTTCTCAACACAATACATTTTAATAGTTCTATCTATCTACCATCTACAAATGCTTCATATCTCAAATGCGTATACATTTATTTAGCAAATAGACGCATGTTTACTCGTGACTAGAAACAAAAAGGAATCGCTAATATGAAAGTACCAACATAAAAGGACCTATGTCCTACTGCACCACACAAAAGATTTCCTTTACCGAAATGTATTAACGCGTGTCTTTCGGGGTTTTTATTTACTGGTTGTTATTTAAAACGCACCGTTCTATTTTTGAGCTCGTGTAGGCGAAGTTGTATCATCCACCGTGCGTTTATTTTTGCTTTCATTCGTCATATTCTGGCAAAGATCCCTGTAAACGTGGACACCAAAAATGTGTTAACTCATTTCTATTTATGAGTGAAATTAAAATAAAATGCTGACAAAACTCCTTTTATGTATCACCAGTGTTTTGATGAATTTAATATTTCAGTTTCAATTCCAGGCACCCTGGAATAGTCGAAAGATCATGTACGGTGTTCAAAAAAGATAAAAGAAAGACGGCTATCAGCCATTAATGTGCTTTTGTCCATATTTTTATTGACCGACTTCCCAAAAGAAGGAGGTACTCGATTCTCAATTTTTTTTTTACTTAGTTTTTTGTTTATTACTTTACGGTTTACAATCCTTTCTATAAATCTCCTATTTCCTTTTTTTATGGTAATTGTTTTATTGTGTTATATATGACCATTTCCTTTTTACAGATCAGGTGGTCGGAATGGTGATGGAGGCCAACCCTATTTCTGATACTCATAGCGATGGTAAGTTTTATTATAGTCTATTTTATTTAATATAATATGAGGTGGCAAACGAGCCAGCGTCCACCTGAATCCACCGAAATGGCAAGCGACCGCTGCCCATAAACATCCGCAATTATAGGTGCGTTGCCTATCCTTAATTGACGGAGGAGAAGACGTGCATAAAGAGGACATTTCCCCTCACTATGCGTTTCCTCCACCGTCAAATCTACTTTTCCTTCCCATCCTTTCCTCTTAAGAAAAGGGTGGAAAGGGAAAGGGACTAAAATTTTATTTAATAAGGGCATAATACAAAAAAATTCTTAATCTTTATCTCTGGCTAAAAACTAAGAAACATCCTTCTATATAAACGCGTTTGAACATTGAAAACTTGCAGAGATATTTTAATATCGGTCGTTAACCTTAATATAGATTTGCTCAGCAATTGCTACACATAGATTTGACTGAGATGTGTCAAATAAGATCGGAGTACTGTTCCTAATTATAATCCAAGCCACTGCCGCGGAATGTCGTCCCATATTAACTTCTGACGCTTTATACTGCAGATGTTTTTCCATCTGTTGCGTGTTACAGCATGGATTAGTGGAAAATGTATTACGTTGATAATTTTATTATACTCTCTACCCCAAAGGCGATGAACCTATTAGATTGTGAGGCCACATCCCTTAACCTTTCCTTATGGTTTTTAAAACATCATCTTACTAATATTATAAATGCGAAAGTTTAGATGGATGGATGGATTGATGGATGTTTGTTACGCTTTGTAGCCTAAACGGCTGAACGGATCTCAATGAAATTTGGCATAGACGTAGAGGATAGTCTGGAAGAACACATAGACTACTCGCTTTTGTTTTTTTTTATTCCACGCGGAAGAAGTCGCGGGCGAAAGCTAGTTAATAATAAATATTGGAGTATTTTATCGACGAACCAAGTAGTTAAAAATATAATAAGCTTAAAAATATTACTGGCTCTAGTATCCTTGATAAAGATTAATTACATATAATTTGTTATATAAAGAAAGCCTATACACCTATACATGGCTTCCTCGTAATATGTATGAACTTTATCCAATTAAAACAATTATAATATAAAAATGTTGAATCAGTAATTAAGGTTACTGGCATGGTGAAATATAGTTTAGAAGAAAAAAAATTATAACCTAAAAATCTTAAGTAGAATTCATCAGTACTCAAAATGAGGTTAATTGTTGAGTCTTGAGGTTTAAACAAGTATGAAAACTATTATTGTTTTTAAACACGTAAATTAGCAATTCTGGCTAACTGCCGCACACAGAGTCGTTAAATGGTTAACAAGGTGGCCCTTAGTTTCATATTAAATCTACAACAAACGGCCGTAAACTGTTGACCGAAATATAAGTTATTATATTATATTATCTCGATTAAATTCTAATCTATATAAAGCGTAAACACACACTTCTTTGTTGCCTAAAATGTCAGCAATTACACCATATTTTTGAATAATCTTATTTTTAATAAAAAACCCTACACTTACGACACGCTTTAGGCTGTATATTTTCACGCCATTAAACTCAGGGGGTAAATATTTTGGATAAAAACCCAATGTGGGAATAGATAAGTACACTACAAGACCATAAGTTGCTGCCTACATCAAGGAAGCAAGATTGCCAAGGTTTATCATGTCATTTTGACATTTCCTATTGATAATTTGACAAACGTAAACAGTAATATAAAATTTTCATCATTTCATGCGGATGAAGCCGCAGGGGAATAGCTAGTAGATTATAAAGTCTGCATTATTTAAGTTTCAATCTGTCCGCTCTATATTTTTATTTACACCATGGACTACAAGGAAGTGTGAGATCACATTCCTTAGTCTCACCAAGCAGAGCGTAACTTAGTTCGAATTCCAGTATAAAGTCCTTATTTTAACACGCTTATTATTTACTAGTATTACGTCACGGTATCCCTGATTTCCTCCCACAATTACTTCGCACACACTACCACATAATACATAGAACATTCCATTTAGAGGAAAGAATAATTCTTTCACAATTTTTATTTAAAACCGCACATGTTTTTTAATGCAAAGGTTCAGCATTTTAATTGCAATAATAGTATCTATTTGTATTCGTTTTGAAATGCTTACGTAACTTGCTAATGACATATTTGGACTGCAACTTTGATTACAGAATAACAGCTCTTAATTTGCAGGAAGTAAAAGTTAATTTCGTTCGCATTAACATTCTAACGGCCAGTGGCCCCTCTATTCAAATACTACGTGACTTGATATCATAATTATTGGCACTTGCCATACAGTTGCGATGATACGTAATTAAGCACTATTTCGTGTTTACAAATTGGTGTATCATATCATATATGAGCTATTTGTTCGTGAGCACTAATACCACAATAGAGCGGGCGCACACCTTTGACTAAAATCGCATAACTGATGTGCGATTGTCGATTGTTTCGCAGCCAATTCAACTGTTTAGTTGCACAACTAAAAATCGTCCAGTGTACCTACATGCTCATAGGAAAGTGCAACTAAACAGTGTTTAGATAGTTTAGTCAAAGATATTTTCAAGCTTAAAGTGAAACTCAATATCAAAGACAAGAGAACCAAAATGATAGAATAGATTTTTCCCGTTATTCATTATTGTAATGTTTAAACCATTTTAATTTTTTCACACTGTATATTTCAGATCGAGTACATCGGCCGAGGGCGGGTGGTGACGTCATGCCAGAGCGGTCTGTCAGCAACCTAGACCTCGCCATGTCCTACTCAGCGCCTTCTAACTTAGTGCTCACCCCAGCACCTGAATGTAAGTTGAATTAAACCCTATTTCGTTCCATAGAAGGATACATATCGAACGGCATTTTCGCCAAAATCCGTCAAGTGATTTGTAAAGCATCCCTCTTCTGTCAATGAAGCAAAAAAAGTGTATATCAAATAAGGCAGCTGTTTTTAGTGCTTGTATAGTATTCCAAAGTAGAATATAATCGCAAAGGGTCGTCACATCTGTCGATACTACGACAGGTGGGAGGTTCAATGCCATCGACCAGCCTGTCAAGATTATACGTAAAAGTAGAGGTATATAATTAATTTTACCGTACCTTTCTTGTTTATAAATTGTACATTTAATTAAAACGTTTAATGTCTAGTGTCTAAGGGATAAGGGCAAGTGGATGATGATGTTTAAGGTCTAGTGTCCCACCACTGGCTGATAGAGGGTCACAAAGCTTAGTGACGTCACTGTCATAGAGAATACCAAAATCCGATATTTCCATCACATATTTTATAGAATACATTGTTATCTGACAATTTACAAGAATTGTGGGACAGGCCCTTACTGTTATAAATTGTAATCTGAAACATTTCAATGAGAACGGCGCAATAGTTTTCTACCTAATTGGTTTGTTAACCCACATATCAGCAGTATTACCATTATTGGAATTATTGCTTGGCTTTTATAAGTAAGTAGCTGTTCCCGTGCGAGTTCATCCACATAAAATTATGATTTTTTTTATTGTTTACATGTGTCAAATTATCAATTGCAAATGTCAAAATGACATGACATGATGACAAAGCACGGCAACCTTGCTTCCTTGATTTTGACAGCAACTTATGGTCTCTTTCCCACATTAGGGTTTTTATCCAAAATATTTACTCTTTAAGTTTAATGGCGTGAAAATATATAGCCAAAAGCGTGACGTAAGTGTAGGGCTTTTTAATAAAAAAAAGTATTATTCAAAAATATTCTGTTATTGCTGACAACTTAGGCAACAAAGAAATGTGTGTTTACGCTTTATTATAATAGTATAGATTTCTTTTAAATACAGTTAGTTTATTGACCTCTACATTTGACAATATTGATACGAAGTTCATGAACTTGGACATCATTTAATAAATCGTACACAAGTATACTTAAAATACGAAATACTGTACAATAGAAGCTGCACCTAAATTGCTATGAAGGTTAACTAATTCAAGTTCATCACGACCAATAAATGTGGTTAGGTCATGCTCTCCGGTTTCATACAAACATATAATCTTATCTATTGTAATTACTGCAAATATCACTATACTCATGGCCGGTTTCCCAGCTACTTTTAACCATTCGTTAGTGTTATTGATTCCATAACTTCATGAAATGCGTTTCCGAACGAGCTAGCTGAGTTTTACTCCTTTGAAATAGTACAACCTAACACTAATGAATCAGTTAAATACTAATAATCTTACTTGTTACTAATATCATAAATGCTAATGTTTAGATGGATGTTTGTTAGAGTTTGTAGCCTAAACAGCTGCACGGATCTCGATGAAATTTAGTATAGATATAGTGCATAGTTTGGAAGAACACATCGGCTACTCACTATTGTTTTTTTATTCCACACGGACGGAGTCATGGGCGAAATCTAGCGGTAAATGAACGGAAACTTCAGTAACCCAGCATCAGACATCAAAACTTGTTTGTCGCCTTTTAAAGCCCCAAAGGATATAACTTATAATATTCTTGTTAGTAATACGGTCGGTAAGATGTGTTAGTTGGGGAAAGATAAGATTGGACGAGAAGTTAAAAAGTAGATAGATATAGAAAAAGTTGAAGGTTATAGAGGTTATTGAAGGGTATTAAAAGGTTACGGGTTAAAGCCGGTTAGTAGTCAACTCTTGTGTTTGATATTTTCCAGGTCGCAAGCTATCACGTGGTATATCGCGAGCGACGGACAACGAGGGTCTGGTGTGGGCACTCCGCAGTAACACCGAGCCTGAACCCAACACATTGAGCTCAGACCACATACTGCTACTGCCAGATATCTCCGTATATCCACCTGATTTCAGGTAATATGCTGTCTCTTTCTTTCTTTCTAATATTATAAAGAGGAAAGATTTGTATTTTTGTATGTATTGAAATAACTCAAAAACTACTGGGTCGATTTCTAAAATTATTTTACCATTAGAAAGCTACGTTATCAGTGAGTAACATAAGAGCAACATTTTTTGTATATATATTTTAATACCTGCGATGTAAGTCGTGAGCAAAAGCCTAGTTTTGAAAGATATAAACAAGCAAGTACTTTTATTGCTCGCCTAATCCAATTGTTGCACTAAGTTGTATTTTTTTTAAATAAAATTTAAATGCCCCTCTAGGTAAGATTTTTCTTGTCAAATCTATATATTTTAATGTCAATCTAACCTAAGAGACTTACTTAGTTACCATTAAATAACTGGCACTAAGTATAGTCCTTGTTCCCAAGTAGCCTTTCTGAAAAAAAGATAGGTCAAATTGAACAAGGAAGCTTCAACAGCGATGACTTGCGTGTTCTGTTCTGACAAAATTTACGTTACATGAAACACTTCGTATGTTTACATGAAATATAAACATACTATGTAACATTCGCGTGCAAACATCCTTATGAATAAACTACTTTAAAAACGTCGAAAGAAAACAAGAGTAGACAGGGTCAAATTGTTTACCGTATTTTTAAATTATTTATTTGTACAGTTACTAGAAGTACTATAAAGAGAAAAAAGAATTTTCAAAATCGGTCTACTAGGGCCAGAGATATAACATACATAAAAATTACAGACGAATTTTTTCCTCTCTTTGGACAGTAGGTCAAAAAGGTTGACTTCACCTTAAATGTTTCCAGAATATTCATCGAAAAAGACTTACTAGAAACGGCAACTCTTGTTACTCTCGAGTCTGCTGGTATTTTAAACTGGTGGCGACACGGGCGCGTGCCGGGCACCCCGCGCCTGCTGCCGCTGGCGACCTCCGGCGACGGCAACTGTCTGCCGCACGCCGCCTCGCTCGCTGCCTACGGCTTCCACGACAGACTGCTGGCTTTGAGGACTAAAGTGCAAGCCTTGCTGTCCGGTGAAGGAGGGGAAGCATTAACCAGTAAGTTATTTATTAGTTAAACCTCTCACTGGTTTTAAACTTTCATTTAATCCCCTTTAAGTGTCAATAGCCTAATGGTTAGGATAATTTTTGATCACGTGGTTGAGTGTTTGGATCCCGCAATATGACTATTGTAAACCATTCCTAGCACAAGCCTAGAGCTTAGTAAGAATGTTAAAAGTAATCTATACTATTATAATAAAGCGTAAACACACACTTCTTTGTTGCCAAAGATGTCAGCAATCATAGCATATTTTTGAATAGTTCTTTTTTTAATAATAAGCCCTACACTTACGTCACGCTTTAGGCTATATATTTTCACGCCATTCAATTTAGGGGTAAATATTTTAATGGGGGATAAAAATCCTAATGTGGGAAAGAGACCATAAGTCTCTGCCAACATCAAGGAAGCAATTGTCATTTGTGCATTTGAATTTTGACATTTCATGCGGATGAAGCCGCATTGGAACAGCTAGTATTAGTTAATTATCAAGAATCTGATATTAAAAAAATCCCTACAACTGTTTTGTATCTTGGGTTATGGAAGAAAAAACAGAGGTTAGCTCATTGTTAAGTTATAATGTAACCAAAACGGTGGTAAAATTATTGAAGCTTACAAAGAAAGTGTTAATACCGCAATTATTTTTTGCTTTGTTTGATTATTGTTTGCTGTCCAATTCTTGTTTTTATCCCCTTTTATTCTATTACTTTCTTAACTCATTGCATTGCTAATTAAAGATACTTAGGGCCTGTCCCACCACTGCTTGATGAACCTAGATTACCAAAATTCGATATTCCGATAACATATTTTATTCTTTCGGTGTTATCTAACAATTTACAACCAAAACTGTGATATTAAAATAGAAAAACTGTAAATTAGCAATAAGAAAACTATAAGATGTTGAAAGAGAAAAAAAAATAGTAAATTAGGAGTTCCCACCCGCACCCAACGTCCCTTTCCCATAAATGTTAGGGGGAACGAGAGGGCGGCATAGCGCCGCCTATAAAAAAAAAACAAAAAACAAGCAAATTACAAGAATTTGGTATTACTGACT
>NW_013525805.1:2593484-2595538 GCF_000836215.1 Papilio polytes
AAAAAATGAAGCCTATATTACTCACAGATAAATTACCTTTCTAACGGTGAAAGAATTTTTAAAATCGGCCCAGTAGTTTTTGAGTTATTTCAATACATATAAAAGATAAAAAATATGAATATTTCCTGTTTATAATACTAGTATAGATTTATTTGATTTTTTTCATTTGTCAAATTCTCAATCACAAATGTCAAAATTACCGTTACCATAGTAACCTTGCTTCATTATGTTGGCAGCATGTAGTTTAAGCTCCCTTTCCCTAACGTCCCCTTAAGTTTAATAACCTGAAAATATATAGCCTAAGGCGTATCGTAAGTGTTGAGTTTTATAATAAAAAAAGAATTATTCAAAAATATGCTGTGATTGCTGATATTCTACGCCACAAAGTAGTGTGTGTTTACGCTTTATTATATTTGTATAGATATTCTATACTAAAATAGATTATTAAGATAGATAAGTATAGATATTCTATATTAATACAATGAATTCGTGGCGTTGGATGTCGCACTCACGGCACATTTTTGAATTATTATTTTTTTAATAAAAAGCCCTACTCTTACGACACGCTTTAGACTATATATTTTCACTCTAATTAATTAGCAGTGCAAAGCCGGAACGCCCCCAGTAATACCACGACCACACAGAAGATAGCCTTGAAGTGGAAGCAATTCCGTGTTTCGTCTGATGAGTGTGGTGCCGGAGGCCTAATTTAAGTCCCTTTCTCTTTACCACCCTTTTCTTATAAGGAGAGGTTGGGAAGAGGAAGTGGATTTGACGGTGGAGGAGATGCGTAGGAAGGGGAAATATCCTCTTTATGTGCGTCTCCTCCTCCGTCGTATAAGGGTAGGCAACGCATCTGAAATTGCGGATGTCTATGGGCAGCGGTTGCTTCGCTATTTTGGCGGTTTCAGGTGGTCGCTAGCTCGTTTGCCACCTTATGTTATATAAAAAAAATCCTTCATACGGGAAAGGGACAAAACTACAATCTAATAGCAGCAAGATTACCTCAGTGCCTTTTAATATTAAATAATATGTTTGAATTTTAATTATTTAATAATAATTATCTGTTTTTAGCTTCAACGTGGACCCTGGTGAAGATTTCCGTTGGGATACCGAACCTGATCAGAAGACCATAAACAATCTTCTACCAGACGAGTACCAGCGCTCCGCCATGCTCTCCGCTTACTTAGATCTAGAACGAGTGGAATGTATCTCACAGAATCAGCCTCCAGAAGAACTAAGAAGATCATTAGATGCGTTATCCACTAAAAGTTCTAAGCAATTGAATTCTGTTGCTAAGCAATTTGGTAGCATCGGTAGGTCTATGTCTAGCAAGTTAAAGAAGAACTTCGGTTCTATGGCGAAGTTGACGGGGAAGAGTGGAAGTCAGAGTAATCCAGAAGAAGGATTATTAAGAAGGCAGTCGACGTGTGAGGTTTTATGCTGCAGAGTTCTAGCAGCTCGGGCACCGGTGCAGGAAGAAATGGTCAAGAATTATCTTAATGAAGCTTGGATAGGGTATGTTTAAATGCATTTTACTTACTAATTTTACAAACTAGGTTTTGCCCGCGACTCCGTGCGCGAAGAATTAAAAAAAAACAAAAATAACTAGAATAACTAGTGAATTAATGAATGAATGACTAGTATAGAATTTTAAAAATCGGTCTTATAGTTTTTGAGTTATTTCAGGATTTACAAAAATATTTTTCTTCCTTTTTATAATATTAGTATGGAAAATATTATACAGAGGAAAGATTTGTATTTTTCAATGTATTGAAATAACTCAAAAACTATAGAGCCGATTTTAAAAATTCTTTCACCATTAAAAAGCTAATTTATCACTGAGTAAGATATTCTATATTTTTTACTATTCTTATATGTTAGGTAATTTTTATAAAATTTTTATTATTGAATTTATAGTATTGAAGATTTTTTGTGTGTCTGTTTGTTTCATTTACGTTATTGTACTGTTAGGAATAAAATTAGTACCGTGCTATAGAATTGGCGCAACTCTAGATTATCGGCATAAACGTCACGTCCCTAGCTGACAGCTG
>NW_013525805.1:2596047-2597985 GCF_000836215.1 Papilio polytes
TTTATATAAGTCTATTTGATGGCTTACATTACATGTCTTCCAAATATATGTTAACCGAAACATTCACCTAAAACATGTATCTCGCAACAGAGTTAAAGATTTCAAAATGGCGGCGTACTTAAATAGACACTAATAAAATTATTTGTGTGTTTTAGATGTAAGTTATTTATAGTTATTGTAATAAGGGCGTTTTTATATTTTAAAATTCATATTGTTAGGTTCAAAACTAACAGAAAACTAAACATTTATAAGACAGTTTTAGTTATTTCAAAAATTAAATTCATTTATAAAAGAATCGAATAAAATTAATATATTTCTGAATATCCTCTACCTCATGTTATGCAGTTGCAAAGATTTATTCATGTTAAATACGGTTCAATAATAATCAATTTCAGGGTAAGAATTATCATGTATACATTTTGTAGACAAACCATAGTATATACAAACTGAACAATAGATATTCCTAATTCAAAATAGTCCTTAAATATTTGCTTGTTTTAAATCTCATAATAAATCTACACTAAGTCGCTTCCTTAGAAATCAATTAATGATTCTGAGTACAGCAGATAGTATTATCAACTGATACCTGATTTAGAAATATGATTTTTAAGCATGAAATTTTATTTGCATCAAAATTTTATTAATCTTCTAGTCCTATACCTTAGTTCTGTATTTTAGTGTTTTTAATAGTTTGGTTTTATAGTTATAAGTTAAATTATTGAGATGATATTATTACTCAATAATTATGTTATGAAAAAGTAACTTGGTTTACTTAGATACCGGGATTTTCTCAATTTGGTATGTTTTTGTTAATATTATGTTTTAATATGTATAATTTGATCCATAAATGATAAATTTAAATCTATTTTTGGTCATTTTTTTTCTAGTAGCAGCTACTTTTATAACAATTAAGTTTTCACTAAAAATATAGAATGTCACGTGATTTAACTATTATTAAAAATATTTTAACCTCATAACTTAAGAAATAAATTAATAAAATGTTAGTACTCCCACCACATAAAATTAATTTGTCCCTGTTCATATTTCTTTCCCAAACTCTTATTGATCTTGACAATCTTGACAATGAAACCCACGGTTATTGTAACACTTTATCAGGGTGCACAATCTCAGTACATTTAACTTGGAAATCCGAAAATAAAATACTGCAATATAACGGAGCACCTTAAATCTATTTTGATAATAAGAAACAGACTAATTTTGTTTTTAGTAGTATTATATTTGTTATATATGCCAACGCGCAGTAATAGATGGCTGTTTTACCAATAAAAAATTACCAGTTCAATTAATATACGATAGATGCCGCTATTTAGTAGCTCTTCTTGTAGTGTTTTTTTTAGTGTGTTTGTTGAATGAAACCTTTTTTCAACTCTGATTTACTTCTTTTTACTTGTCACTTGTAATTCGATGTCAGTTCAATAAGTAAAATGTCTATTACATTTATTTATCGTTAAAGTTCTCTGTATTATCGTTTAATTGAAAATACTCAACAGTATTTAGGTAGGTGCAGTCCTGATTGTAAAGAAAGAGGAGGTATGTCTGTTTCTATGTCTACTAACTTTAGAACATTACAGACTTTTATATAACACTGTCTCTATCCAGCAGTAAGAAGTCTCCTCTCGTATAATAAGAATTTATAGCTATAGTCCACATCTACGGCCTAGTGCCTCTGTACATTGCCGGACTACTTAAGTATTTGTTTGTAGTGTTTTGTCTTTAACATGTATTTGGTTCTTTCACAACCATATTTATATCCGTAAAGTAAAAGTAGTAAATTGTTACACAAATCTCTCTCAGACTTTTTTTGTACATTAAAGCATTCTTTTAATGAGTGCAATAATACTAAATAAGATGTAACCAGTAAGAAGGTGGGAAAATTTTATTTGGGTCATTAGTCTCAGATTTTAAATGTTATTGCCA
>NW_013525805.1:2598340-2606992 GCF_000836215.1 Papilio polytes
TAAATCTTAATACTCATTTATTTGAGGTTAAAATCTTGAAGAGCTAGAATATGTACTTAATGTATTAAAAATACCTTTAAATAAGTCTATTTGATGGCTTACATTACATGTCTTCCAAATATATGTTAACCGAAACATTCACCTAAAACATGTATCTCGCAACAGAGTTAGAGATTTCAAAATGGCGGCGTACTTAAATAGACACTGATAAAATTATTTGTGTTTTTAAATGTAAGTTATTTATAGTTATTGTAATAAGGGCGTTTTTATATTTTAAAATTCATATTGTTACGTTCAAAACTAACAGAAAACTAAACATTTATAAGACAGTTTTAGTTATTTTAGAAATGTTCAAATTCATTTATAAAAGAATCGAATAAAATTAATATATTTCCGAATATCCTCTACCTCATGTTATGCAGTTGCAAAGATTTATTCATGTTAAATACGGTTCAATAATAATAAATTCAGGGTAAGAATTATCATATATACATTATGTAGACAAATCAGAGTATATACAAACTGAACAGTAGATTTCCACATTCAAAGTAGTCCTTACATATTTGCTTGTTTTAAATCTCATAATAAATCTACACTAAGTCGCTTCGTTAATTAATGATTCTGAGTACAGCAGATAGTATTATCAACTGATACCTGATTTAGAAATATGTTTTTTAATTTGCATGAAATTTTATTTGCATCAAAATTTTATTAATCTTCTAGTCCTATACCTTAGTTCTGTATTTTAGTGTTTATAATAGTTTGGTTTTGTAGTTATAAGTTAAATTATTGAGATATTATTACTCAATAATTATGTTATGAAAAAGTAACTTGGTTTACTTAGATACCGGGATTTTCTCAATTTGGTATGTTTTTGTTAATGTTTTAATATGTATAATTTGATCCATAAATGATAAATTTAATTCTATTTTTGGTCATTATTTTTTTTCTAGTAGCAGCTACTTTTATAACAATTAAGTTTTCACTAAAAATATAGAATTTCACGTGATTTAACAAATATTAAAAATATTTTAATCTTATAACTTAAGAAAGAAATTAAAAAAAGGTTAGTACTCCCACCACATAAA
The DNA here is from genome assembly GCF_000836215.1 of Papilio polytes. NCBI lineage: Eukaryota > Metazoa > Arthropoda > Insecta > Lepidoptera > Papilionidae > Papilio > Papilio polytes. The sequence continues at coordinate 2,599,429 of NW_013525805.1, forward strand.
ATTAATTTGTCCCTGTTCATATTTCTTTCCCAAACTCTTATTGATCTTTGTACAAGTATTTTGACAATGGAAACTCACGGTTATTGTAACACTTTATGCATATTTTTCATTAGCCTTATAGATCTGTGAATCGGTAGTTAGAAGTGTGAAAACATGACAAAGTATATCTAACAATAATTCAAATGTATACATAAAACTTTAAAGGAGAAAATAGATTAACATTGTTATATTTTTTCATAAAACTTATATTAACATTGAAATGGCATATCATGTTTTTGTAGAAATATAAATGGTTAACCAATTTTGTGTTTTTATTTTAAATATGACCCACACAATCATCTACATTTATCTCCAATTTAAATTACTATGATAAACTTTCATTTTATGTGATTAGAAGCAAAACTTAAGGATCATTCGAAGTAAATAGCGAGATGCAAATAAGTTTTGGAGAGCTGTAAATTGATTGAATATTACTGTTTCTACTACAACTTCAACAAACATTGTGACGATAGGATTTTCAGTGTGAAATAAATAATATATTTAGTTAAATAACCAAAATAAAAACCGTAAATTATGCTCAATCATTTAGATAAAAAGCAGCTTGAAATTTATTACCACGGCTTTATCGCTTTTCCACAGACAATAATTTTATTTTATCTGTTGTAATATTGATTTTTACAACTCTGTATTGTCGATGGCATTCCTGTCAAAACACGCGTTTCGTGAAAAGATGCATTTATTAAAAATAAGATAAAATCTTCATAATTTAATCATTAAAGTGGCTAAATTATGTCCGGAGGATTAATAGATAAAGTTTACATAGGCTTGGACAACGCGCCAGCCGCATTTGATATAAAAAGTCGTTTGCTTGGTCCAGTAAGTAAAAAAATCATCGATCTTAATATTTTTTGATTACTTTATGAAAAATACAATTCATCTTATAATTTCAGAATGGCACCAACTTAGAATACATACGATCGGAGACGGGAGTGGTTGCTATTCTGAAAAGCGATAAATTTGAACCTTTGCATTTGGCTCTTCACCATACGAGATCGGAAGCGTTAGCGGCTGCGCGATCTCTGGCTCAGAATCTTATTGAGACTATACGAGTTGAGTTAGCTCAGTGGAGTGCAGCGCAGGCGGGGGGTCCGCCGCCACCTCTAAACGTTCCACCACCTACTTTGACCACTACCACAGCTCCACCGTCTGTTCCACCACCAGTAGTAACCGTGGCTTTATCAACACCTTCCTCGTTGACTTCATCAGCCCATCCCACTGTACTACCACCAGTCGTCAGTATGGCACCAGCAAGCACTCCCCTTATGACAGTCCGTCAACCAACTGTCTTACAATTACTACCTCAACAGCAATATGTATTAAATCAAGAAAGTGGCCAATTAATACCAATAGTTCAACCGGGTGTCCAAGTATCTAACACCAACTTCACATCTCTACCTATCGCACAACAATTAGGTACACTCCAACAGCCGAATTTTGGGCACACACAAATTGTTGACATCTCAAATATGCAACCAATGAATGTCACACAACTACGGCTTAGTGGTGTCCCATCATCAATGTCAATGATACTTCCGAATGGCTTAAATTTCCCTCAAGCCAGTTTAGCTACGGGTGATTCGACAACAGTGAGCTCAGCAACAGCAACACCGGTGGTCTGCGCAGCACAGAATACAAGTGCTTCACAGAAAATTCTCTATAGCACCGATAAAGGAGACAAAGAGTTGAAGTACCATATACAAGGTGCTGATACTGTGCAGTGGACCGTACCAGGCTCTCAGACTATGTTGATACCATATCAACAATTTCAAGAGTTTGCATCTAATCAAGCAGGATTAGCGAATTTACAACCTCAACAGTTTGTTTCAGTGAGTTTTGATTATTATTAAAACAGAGATGGCGAATCTTTACTTTTCTAAATGTCGATTAGTAGCTGTTGCTCGCGACTTCGCCCGCGTGCAATTAAAAAATATATAGCCTATGTTACTCACAGATAAATTACCTGTCTAACGGTGAAAGAATTTTTAAAATCGGCCCAGTAGTTTGAGTTATTTCAATACATACAAAAATACAAATCTTTCCTCTTTATAATATTTGTATTGTTAATGAGGTCATAGATATGCCATCAAGTAATTTTGAGTTTTATTATTGGTAACATTCTATAGAAAAATTATCACTTCTATTTATGATGTAGGACATAGTCTGGAAAAACACATACATTAGTTTCTGTTATATCAATGCAGTTTGTATTAAGTGAAAATTAGTATGATATTTGTCTTTGTAAAAATGGCAAGGTTTTTCTTGTTCTTTCAGATAGCACCTGCAGGTGGATTTCAACAGACTTCCCTACCATTGTCGGCAACACAACTACAACAGCTGCAGACAACTGGCACTATAATGCAATTTAACCAAAAGGTATATGTTTATAGATTTGTTCATACTATTGCATAATTTGTTGGTGAAAAATAATTCCCATGCCAAGATTACAATATTGAAATATGAGAAATCTGAATAATTATATAGAAATTTATATTTTATCATATTAGTTGAACAATATTAGATAAAAATAAAGTATATTTAAATATATTTATTATATTTAACTATGAGTTTTTCCCAACAGCCAATAGGGTGCAGTGCTTCACTCATAAATATAATATCAAGTGGACAAGCATCTTCTCCACAAATTATTTCTGTGAGCATTTTTACAAAGTTGATCATCCCTTTATGCTTTAACACATTGAATGCTTATATGATTTTTATACTCACCACTCATTAGTAGTCTTGGGCTTAATCGGACATCTGCAAGTGCGTACCATACTAGTACAATTGGGTAAATGTACTAGTACACTTTTTAGTACTTCAGATTTGTGAGAACACAATAACATGAATAGAATATAATGAAATCTATAGATTACTTCACATCAAATTTTAAGCAAGCAAACATATGTTATTAGCGAAAATAAATTTAAGTTATAATTAATTTTATCCACTTTTGATTCTTATTACTAAAGGTAATGCTTTCTAGCAAATATACAATCAAATCAAACAACGAAGAAGCGAACACCGATATCGTGTAGTACAGTACTAAAAGTGCCAAATGTCTTGTTACTTTTAGTACAGTGCCGAGTAACATTACTTTTTAGTACATCGTACTTGTACTTCCCAAGACTAGTCATTAGCACTTAATGTGTTAAATTCACAGTTTCTTTTCATTGTTCCTTTGCTTATATTTTTGTTGCAGGTTTGGAATGCTTTTGTGCATAGTTTTTTTTCTTTTAAGTTCATATGATGCTAGCGGCTGTGCGGACTTATTAAAAAATGTACAATTGTATACATGACTTAATGTTAACACCCAATGCCATGTTTAACTTGGTTGGATTGATTGTTGAACACTTTCCTGCTTACTCATAATCATTGGTTATGGTACATAATATCTTTTAGTATTGGTCTTGATATAAAATCGGATATAACTATTAAATTAATACCTCATTTAAAGCTAAATCCTTTAGTTAATTAGTTGTTTCTACTGGAAAAGAAAATTGAAACCCTTGTTAATACATTTTTTTTAAATATTCATAGAATTCCACACAAACGAAGAGTACTCAAGAATCCCGAGGTCAAAAAAGATTATCAGATGGTACTCCTAGTCAACTGCAATTGAGACCTATAGCACCAGCTGGGTAAGAATTATCTATACTAATAGTTTGTTCACCCAAATCTCAGAAACTACATGTAGGATTTTAAAAAATCTTTTAACATTTAACAACCCAATTATTATAGAAGGTTATAGGATATATAACATCACGCTATAACTCTTAAGAGCTGACAGAATGGAAAAAACAAGTGAGAAGGGTGTAAAAGTTTGGGCATGTGGCATTCCATGTCTACTTCAGTTTTTTATTGAAAGAGTTTTTTTTTTTTATTTTATTGTTAATTTATTTTTCTTTCAGCTGTAAAATGCCGTTTCACATTTACCAATTTTATTTGGAACTCTTATTAGGAAATTTCTAATATTCTTCGATTGAGCGATACTGATTAGATTTGTTTACTAAAAATATCGTTTACATACTCTTTTGTGAAGGTCTAATGATAGTAAAAAATGCAATTGGCGTTTCTTCTAAATTATTTTTCTTTACAATGAAGACTTCCACTTCTGCGATGGTTTTGTAACTCAAGAATATTTTATAAATCCACCAACCTACATAAGATTTTTAAATGTCGTTCCACTATTCGGCCATAATAGTATTTCCTTTTTTTTTGTTTTTTGTAATAAAATAATATGTCGTGTATTGAAGCATTATGATGCCGCAGGTCGCATGTAAGCCAGGACAAGAGCTCGACGAGAGATTCCCGCTCCTGGACGAACACTGCAGGTACTTGAAGATTTACACGCACTTTGTATCCCATTTAACACTTTCAACGCCACTGTATTTCGATTTTTAGAATTCTTAACACATAATTTACCCGACGTTCTTACGGTGAAGAAAACATCGTGATTCCTGCACATATCGACGAAGAAATTCAGTGAGCTTGACTATGGCCTAGTCACTCCATACTTAGGGTAGGCTTTGAGCCCCTCGGTGGGGACGTATAGGTGATGATGATGATGATGATGAATGTCCTTGTAATGTACCAAAATGAACTCTGTGGCATTGAACGTGTTATAATAAAAAAAAGTTTCCTAGTAAAGTTTTTTTTTTTCTCAGATACAAAGTGTTTCAGTATTATTCTATTTGATGTGCTTTATGTGTTTTAATTATTTGTAAAAATGTTCTTTATAGGTTAAAGCTTCGTTTATAGCGATTCGTAGTAGCTTATATTGCCCTTGTTGTTCATTTTAAAAACAATTTTATACTTTTGCGTAATTGTTTACTATTTCTAGTCAATTTTATTGCGTAAATAAATGTTTTGGCGCTTTTTTATTAATATTTTTACTCTAGTTAGCTCGATTTGATTTTTACTTACTGTTAATGTTTATGCGTCTTTTCAATCATTTATTTTCTCATGCGTAATTTTATATAACGAATTAAGTTTTTTTTTTTCATCAGCAGCAGATTTATTAGGAGAGGCATTAATGCCATTAAACGGCTGTTTTAAATTTTAATTAAATGCTTTATTTCACAGGATATTTCAAATTATTTCTTTGTATTTTATTTGGTTCCTGATCCATTTGAAGACATGAGAAAAATAACTACTCATTGATTTTTGAATTTAGTGCAGCGAATTTGGAAATCGAAAATGGAAGAATTTGTGTTTCTTTTTTATTTGCAGCCTTATTTTGTATTTCGTGCCAGTTCATCATTTTCAAATCCACATACATTGTTTCTTTCATTTGTTTATTTTTTTTTTCACAGAATCTTCTCAACTCTTAAGAATATTTTTCTTTTATTTCAGTCAGTATTGCTTATCTAAAGGGTGCCGGCCTTTGTCAATGGGTTGTCCGATTTTTTTTTAAGTTATATTGTCTATTTTGCAGCGCAGCTATGAGGTTGCAGAAATATTTGAATTAACATTTTTCTAGTTATTCTAAAACTTTATCTTGTGTAACATTATGAAAAGCGAAAATTTGCGTAATTACATTACATATTTTTAATATTTTAACGCGTATAAACGTTATTTTGTAATTTAATTATTTGCATGATTTGCGTATTTCTGGTCATAGGAGTCGCCAGCCGATGACCTAACCTATTTCGAGGGGATTGTGATATGTCTCGGGTGACGTCCATATTTCTTTCATATTGCATCGTATGGTATACTGCACACGCGTAATTTTCTAATGCATTTGCGTAATTTTCTAATTTTATTGCGTCATTTTGAAATACTGTTTTATATTCTGCGAGATGCAAGAGGATGTTCTGCCATCGTTGATTTTATTTTATTACAAATTTTATTACTACTAATCGTAGTTGCAGCAAGCTGGTAACAGCAGCAGTAGCAAGTATTTTTAGTATTAACTACTTCATAAGTTGTTACTGCTTGTAATCACTGTATTGACAAAACGTTTATATTTATAAATTCGATAAGTTACATAATTCTATTAATTCCGCAGTTAGAGACAACACAGTCGTTAGTATGGGAATGAAAATAAATCCGACTCACGGAACAATTATACATGTGTCATCTGGACAACAAACTAAGTTAGTATATTTATGAAATAGAGTAATAGAAAACAAGAAAACAAGTTTTCGATAGTATTACTACAGTTTATATGTTCTCTTCAACAGCGTCTCAACATCGGGCATCACACAGGACGGTACAGGAATGTACATAAAGCAAATAGATCGCAACGCAATACAGATACAAACTTCAAAAGACGGACAGAAGCAGGACTTGACAAATAAAATACAAAGCGCAGCTCAGAATGTGCAAATGATAACAGTACCTCAAGGCATGACTGTACTACAGAACCCACTCAATATCGGCCAAATGTCGACAGTCATCGGCCAACCTAACAGTCAAGTGTACATGATACCAGCGAATCATCCCAATCTGGTCCAAGGAGGGTTACCGCCCGGTCTCATCGGACAGCAAATGTTACAGCCTGGACAGAATGTGACAGTGATGCCCAACCAGCTTGGCCTTCCCCCCGGCATGCAGTACAACGTACCCCTCATGCCAGTTAACATGCCACCGAACTCTCAATACATGCCGGCTGGCATCAACTTAAACTCGCAACTCACAGCGCAACAGCTGAACGCCGCACTCGCCGGACAACAGATCGCTAATCCCGGCCTCTCTATGGCAGGAACTATACCAATAGTACAAGCACCCCCCACCTCCCCACTCGCCAACCCCGCTCAAACCATACCGGTGTCTCAACCGCAGCCGGTCCATCAAGTTCTACCCCAAAACTCCACCTTTATCACACCAACATCACAGTATACGGGAATACCCCCACAATACATGGTCCAATCAAACACTAGCACAGTCAGCGTCCCACCGAACAACGCCAGCCTACAATATTCCATATCTACAAACCAATCTACCCCTGACACGCCGACGAACGGCAATGGACAAACCGCGGCAGCAGACAGTGACAACTCCAATGGAGCTTCAAACCAAGCCGGTTATATATCTTCGTCGTCACAAGACGGTTACGGACTTTCAACGACAGTGGTCCAGAATAATGGACAAAACTTTTCAACCGACACCACCGCTACTCAGACCAACTTCACCAACAACCAGACTACTAATGGACAGACTTACAGCTCGTCTAATGGCAACAGTACTCAAGCTCCAAGCTACGTCACTCCCCCAACAACCCAACCTCCAGCAACGTACCCCGGGAATGGTTCCACACCGAACCAAAACTACGGAAGTGCAACTCAAACCCCCCAATCTAGTTTCTCCCCATCAAGCACACCTGCACCAAACCAAGCGTACCCAAATACCAATCTGCCAAACTTATCTAATGTACCATTCGCGCCGAACCAAGCCTCAAATCCTTATCCCAATGCGACTGGACAGAATTTAGCTGCATATGCCCACAATCCTTACCAATACAACAGCAGACCCTGGTTCAGACCGAGGTTTGGCTCCCCGCAGG
>NW_013525805.1:2607022-2643426 GCF_000836215.1 Papilio polytes
CGGGGAATTACAATTACTGGCAGGACAGTTGAGAGTTGGACTGTTTTCTTGACAATGACCTTGAATGATATCAGCAGTTCTGTCCCAATTGGGAAATACTCCATTGGGACAAAACGGTAGTAACCAGTGACCTGATAGTTCTCGGTCTGAATGTAGATAGTGGTGTGAACACGGACAATGCTATACAGTATTTTGAAGTGTAATTTATTTGCAACAGACGTTACAGTGTGTTAGCGCAGTGCAATTATTTTTAAAGTGTAATATTAAGTCTGTATTTATGTATTATGTGTTCATGATCGAACACCTGAACTATTAATACTAAAATTCTCACTCACTCTAACTTAAAAAAAAACGACCTGTCTTGTCTATGTGTTTGTCTTCTGCGGAAACCCACGGTAAAGTTAATCTATGGACTATGAGAATAGATACAACATTTATGAAATGTATAAAAAATGTGTATAAAAAGGTTTATTGTAAGATTATATTATATATACTTTTTATTTTTTTACTTTAAAATTAGATGGATTGATATCTATGTAAAGCATCACATCTTTGAGTCAGAATTAATTTTAATTTTAAATAAATGAAATAAGTCTTCTGTAACATTTATGCCATTTTCCTCAAAAAAATCTTTTTAATTTTATCTGATGGTAGTTTTGATAAGTTCCATTGTTTCTCCACGCCATTCTTCGACTACCTTACAACTCAAATCTTTCTTCCCAATACCGAAAAAGTATATAAGTAAATTCTTAAAAACACAACATGAAAAATAAAAAAATGACAGTTAATAAAAACTTCCATCCAATTGTCACAAAGTGTCATAATTCAACAAACTTTTAATAGAAAATTATCGGAAAAAAATGAATACCGAAAATCGATACCCCGTTACTGCTTCCTTATTTATGTTAAGAGAAATCAAACAGCGTCAGGAGAAAGTAACTCGAGGGTATCAGTTGTTGAAGAGAAAGACCGAAGCCCTACGCATGAGGGGTAGACAGGCTGCTGTAGAAATGTCCGCCACACAAGCCATGCTGGGGCACACTCTAAGAGAAGCCTACATATCTTTAGCTGCTATTAAATTCACAAATGGAGAATCTAATGCATTAGTTCTTGAAAATGTCGGACAGGTAATTTCGTTATTTTGAATTCAGAGAAGAGAACCACAAATAAAGTTTTGGTAACTGCGTTATATAAGGTTCGCCCATAGCCAGAATCTTAAAACAAACGAAATCAAATATTTTTATTAGGCATTATTATAAAACTCAAAAGCTACTGTGCCGATCCCAAAGATAATTTCAACATTAAAAAGCTACGTTATCGCCGAGTAGCACAGGCTATATTATACTGTTTTATTTCACGTGGACGAAGTCGCCTGCAACAGCTGGTTAGGCATAATTCTGGCGTATAAAACATTCATATTAGTTTCTTACTAGACAAACAGCACGTTTTAATATATTTTAGGCACAAATTCGCGTACTCAGAACACCAGAAAATATATCTGGTGTTGCGACAGTATCTCTTCAGGCTGTAGAAGATTTAACAGCCAGCGACACGCTGCAGTACGCTGGCCTCGGCGCCGGCGGACATCGTACTAGTGAAGCTAAAAAATCTTTCAGAGAAGCTGTTAGAATCCTTGTTAAATTCGCTTCTTTAAGGAATACTTGTCTGCTCCTAGATGAGGCTATAAAATCGACGTTACGGTTAGTGGAAGCATCCAAGATCTACTTCTATTTACATATTTTATTTACATAAAAAATAAAAATAAAATATTACAGCAAAGTAAATGGTATAGAAAAGGTTATAATGCCAAAATTACGCAACACTGAAACTTACATACTCATGGAAATGGGAGAACAAGTAAGTAATGCAAAATGTATAACTGCACCTTGTAAATCCAAAAAATAACGATTCTTTTTTAATTTAGGAAAGGGAGGAATTCCACAGATTAAAAATGGTAAAAGCGAAGAAAAATCAGAAAAAGATCACTCAGAGCCAAAGTCGCGATGACGCAGATTCAATTTTTTCTCACGGTATTTATTGTAAATCCAAAACGGAAAATATGGATAAATATTTATTATCTTCATTAAAAAGCACTCGTTTCAGACACATCGAACTCGCCTTGCACTCGATTCTTCCATACAATTCTGTATCAACGCACAGATCCGGTATTGTCGCAGTCAGATTCCGCGGGAGATGGCAATGTCATCTGCTACCCTCATAATTGGGATGACGAAGATTTATTGTTCTAATTGTTAAATTTATTTATTACGTTAAAGCTGTTCGTCTGTTTTTAAGTTCTCTTTTTATCGAATATGTTAATCGAATGCTATGTGCCAGTAAAGTAATTTGTTAAATGGTTATTTACCTTAAACTATCTATTTATTTACTGTATTTTTCATATCTCAAATGTTGGACTCTATTGGCATAATCAAGCACTTCCAAACTACTTATTACAATACACAAAGATTCAAATGCAGGGTTAAAAAGGGTTTTATTATGTCGTAAATAAGACAAAAACTAAAAATAACAAATTTGAATGTAACGGTTACAAATAGTTTAACCAGATTGCAATTGGCATTATATTGTGGGTTTTACAAAACCCAACCATCGTCCAATCTTTCTTCCATAGGTCTCGTAAAGTATTGACATCTTCTGAATTTTTCTAAAATTTCGCCCTGTAAAAAGTATATGCGTTATTTTAGATCTTAATATCGGAATCAATGCTTTTACCCAAATACTAACAGGTCCAATCTTTTTCATGGTCTCGCTGTAAAATGTAATCGCGCTAGATCCAGTTCCGTATAATGGATATTTCAGATGCATCTGTAAAATCGATACGTATAATTTCCTTTTATGTGCATACTCAATTATGGTTTCATATATTTTTTTCTTACCGTCTTATCAGCAGTCACTTCTAAGTTACGAGGTTCGAATTGATCTTTCACATAATGCGAATCGTACTCGGTACAAAGTTCGTCAGAAGTGTGGACTTTCGACATCTCTTCGATCACCTCGTCTAATATTTGTTCCCAAAAGAAATTGGTCAACATTCGCTTCCGTATACCTGCGCGCAGAATATCGTGTTTTTTAAACATAGTTATAAATAGATTAGTGCGATTAGTGAAAGTAAAAGTTTACCTTGTCCCACATTAGATTTCCTAGGTACTTTAAAACTATCGCGCATTACACTTCCTTTCTCCGGTACCTCACGCCCATCCTGAAGAATCCAAGGTCGGCTATATGATTTACCTTTACCATAAGAAGATGGTTCTATAGGTACTTTCGGATGAAGTCTAACTCTTTCCGCAGGTCTTATTTTTAGTTTCGTTTCTTCAGAGTCAATTATCGGTAAATCAGCTTGAACTTCTTTATTCTCCAAATCCATTTTAGGGATGCAACAATGACAATAAATTAAATAATCAAGTTTCTAATATTCCTTTAACATTTGATAATTGTTGATTCCGTTGCTATAGTAGTATTAATTTCATAAACCGTAAAACGAAACCTATTTTGGTTTATGGGTTCATGACATTCGCTAAAAGTGCTGTCAAAAGTCAGAAATTCAAAGTTAGATTTTCTGTCATTATTTTCGCTGTCATTGTCAAAACCAAAAATGGCCGATGCTTGTCAGGTTCTTCGAAAACAAGATCTGCCTCCTCCGGGGGGCTATAAACCGATTCCTTTTAAAAGGGTACCCGCAAAACAATTCTTTAGTGGTAAGTAAAATAATGGATTATAACTTTTCTTTATTTTTGTTATATTATGTAATCTGTCGTATAGGTTATGTTGTTATTAATCAAAACTCTTTTTGCATATAAAATATTTCGCTTTGCTATTTGTAAAGGGTACACTCTATTCGCTGGTTACATTGGTATGACCATTGGTGCCATCTATTTGTACCAATTAACTGATAAAAGAATCAAGAGACATGAGATCGAGATGCGATCCTCGAAAATGGCCATTTACCCGATGTTACTGGCGGAACGTGACAGGGAATACTTGAAGCAACTCAGGAGGAACCGGGATGCTGAGGCTGAACTGATGAAAGATGTTCCCGGATGGGAGGTAACAAAATTCATACAATATCTGCTTTAAATTTTCCCTTCATCCAGAAACTTCCATCTCTTCCACTGTTTTATAATTGTTGTTCATTCCTTAATTATCTATACTAATATTAAAAAGAGAAAATAACTTTTTTATATATAGCAAGTAAACTGAAAAACTATTGGGCCAATTTCAAAACTTCTTTTACCCCTAGAAAAATATATTATCAGTCATAGGCTATATTACTTTTTTAATTATGGAAGAATGAAAGCACATGCAAACACCAACCATAAATAAAGCAAAACATTTTCTAATGAATCTGCAAATTATTTGGCAGTTATAGAATTTAGTTTGTTTATATAAATTCAGTTGGAATGAGCTATAAATATTTTTTTGTTACAGGTTGGTACATACTATGGTGAGCCTGTATACAAGCTTGTGCCCCAAGATGCTCTTGTGGAGCCAATCTTCCATGAATATTATGCACACACCAACCCCGTGGAATGGTTTAGGAGAGCTTACATTAAATTGCGCTCTTAAATACTCATTTTAGTCTATTTCTCAATAATTATTACAATATTGGCTTTATGTTCCAAAAATTGTTTTGTCTGGATCTATTTTGAAGTTTGAGAAATAGACCAAATTGGTAAAATTAGCACGCAAAGGAAGTAATTTATGTAGTTGCATTGAATAAATACAATTTTGTTTTATTGGATACTGTTTTAGTTTTAAGACACTTTACCTTTAAGACCCCATAATTTCTAGCAAAAGTAAAAAACATGCCAATATAATTAAGTTTGCCTATAGCTTTATCGAAATTAATATAAAAAATCTAGTTAATACAAATATCATCATAAACCCTATAAAATTGATTGTTATGATTTAACTATAGGTAGGGATTTTAGTTTAAAGTAAAACTAGTATCTGCAACTAGTCACTTTCAAAGTGATCTACTATTAAAAAGTTCCTTACTTATGTACTCGGACAAGATTGTTCAGTAAATATAATTGTTTACTTGTTTCCTTAAGGTGAATTTCCAAACATGTACAAAAACTTTTACTAGACACCACAGTGTGACTAAAGACAGGTAGGTTAATAAAAATCATTATTAAAACATATTGTTTATTTACCAAATACAGGATTTTATGGAAAAGTAAAAAAAACATTCACATTGGAAACATAAAGCTTATAAATAAATGTCATTTTCTTACTTCATTGTGGGATTCCACACGAAATATCTAAACAAAAACATTGTTCTCTGTTTTTCATAGAGTGAAAGAGATGGATATATTTTTGTCAGTATAGGCAGTGGTTTACAAATAAAATTGTTTATCACCACTTTTGGATAACTTAAGAAATAATAATTCTGTAAACTCATTAAAAACTGCAGTTCCAAACATTTTCTTAATAGATTTAAATGCTTACAAACTTCAGCTTACAGAAATTTTGTTCATTTGATAATCTTAACTAAACCATTCTCCCATGTTTTATAGTAAAACAAATAAAATATACCCAGAACATGAATGCTCATACATTTTTATGTAAAAAACAATACTAATGGCTATAATTTATTACAGCATTAGTGTTATCATAAGCATAATTCAAGATGGAATTTTCATTTGTGTTTTTTATGTTGTCAATTTGCATAAAAAATTAAGCCCACTAGACACTCAGTTCTGATAATTTCACTGTCAAGCTGTTCAATTAAAACTGTGCATGTGAAGCAAACATTTTAACTGTACAGTACAACTGATGGACAAATTGTTTACTATACAATTCAATTGACATGCAAAATTAACTGTACAATTACAATAGTCTTTTTTATACACCAACAGCCTTAAAAATAAACGCGGTATGAAGTTAAACTTAGGGATACATTAAGTATAAGCAAAATTTGTACTTATTAATATTTGCTTATACTCAGTTTATTAAGTTTAACTTTATTCTGTGTTTATTTCCAAGGCTGTTACAGTTTTAACTGGACAGTTAAACTGTTCAGTTATAAATGAGCGTCTGTATTATACTTCAAACAACCCAATCCCTAATATTGCATAAAACCCATCATACAAATAATATCTATTTAGATTTCTTTATAATCACTTTTGGTTTAAGTTTTACTGTTCTTAGTTTATGCATGTGACTCATTACAAAGAACATTCCGGGGAATGTTAAAACTAAGAGATAAACTCTCATTAAAGACGGCAAATGGAATGCAAAATTCCATTCATTAGGCATTGATACAGAAAACTTCTGCGTTTCTTCAAAATACGGAATATTCCGCAGAATAACTATTGATTCACATAGTATTCCTAATGGGTAGAGAGGTATCCACAGAGTATATCGAAGCCATGTCAGTAAATATATCTCTTTCTTGTAAATTTGAGTGATATAGAATGGATACCTGAAATGCAAATATTACTAATTATTTAAACGGATTTCTTAATATTGAAATCAAAATGACCTTCCATTGTAATGTAAAGTTATATTCAAATGAAGTAAATTCAATTGGTTCAAATACAATTCATTATAAGTCAGACTTTACCAATGGTAATTGTATGAAAACAAAATGAAATACATAAAAAATAAAGCGTAAATTACAGTCAAAATCAAATAATTTTGACAAAAGTTGAGATTGATGGATGGATGGATGTTCTAAATAACTCCAAAATGGCTAAACGGCTCCTAGTGGTATTCGGTATAGATGTCTGTAGATTTTTTTAAATTACTAGAGCACAAAGTATGCCCAACAGTTTGTTTAACAATCAAGTAATAGTTCTTTAAAACATCAGGTAATTTATATAAAGAATTTGTATCAAATTAAATAAAATTACCTGACAACTTCAATAAGACCCCATATCAGGAACAGATAGAAGACAACAGGTTTCGTTTGCATTCGGGGCTCAGCCTCTATCATCACAAACAGGACAAATGCTCGACCACTTATCTGTAGAAATGGTACTAACACACCACCCTGAAATTTAAATACGATTGAACGCTACAATATGTTCTTAAATACTTCACAATAGATAATATAAGTTTTTAATAGTAAAATAAGTTTATTTGTTACATACAAAAAAATTGTCTACAATCTTACCAATATTATAAATGCGAAAGTTTAGATGGATGGATGTTAGAATTTGTAGCCTAAACGTCTTAACGGATTACAATAAAATTTGGTACAGATGTAGAGGATAGCCTGGAAAAACACATAGGCCACTCACTTTTGTTTTTTTTAATACCACGCGGACGGAGTCGCGGGCGAAAGCCAGTATTAGTATAAATTAATGTATAGTAAAATTGGCACATGTTAAAGATAAAAAAAATCATCTAATGTTCATAAATTCTGCTTAGCCTATTATATTTCAGATGTGTCTTTTCTTTTAAATAATTACCTTAGTATAACCGAACATTGGATGCATGACTTCCAAATACTGCATCAACTGCAGGAACTTCATAGCAGAGCCAACATGTTCATATGTGTCTGCTACCGAGTCATACTCCAGCTTAGCGTAACGCACACCCATCACCGCAAGGACATACGTAAATCCGATAAATTGGAACAAATTGTATACAATCAAGTATACCTTTTTGAAATCTTCTGCAAATAAAATGATCACTTTAACTTTTAAAATTTGATTACTGTAAATATGGAGGAGGTGAAACATTTTTCAGGATTATACTAACTTCAATTTATATTTGAATAAAGTAATGACAAATAACATGAGCTAGTATTGGAGCACTAGACTCATACTGTAACACTGGAGTATTCCAATACTTGGCCTTCTGTACTGATATTTCTTTTCTAATTTGTGGTAGATAGAAAAAAATCTAATAAGAAAAGGATGGGGAGTTTAAAGGCTGATAATTTAAGCTCTTGAGTCTTTTAATAAAATACCTTTTCTATACCCCATTTCTTCTTTATGTAGTTGATCATACATTCCAGGATAGTCCTTCATTACATCTCTGGCTTCATCATCACTGTCTATACCATCTTCAGATTTCCAGAGATCAAAATTAATCTAAAAAAAATTAATAGCACTTTTTAATCCTTTAATAGATTTAAAATAATATAAGATACATGATGACTATATTTTAAAACCTTCAACTTATATAATATAATTTAAAAAAACTACTGTATATGATTAATATCTAGTATGGATATAGATTACTTTTTGAAATGAATTACCTTCAACCATGCTGGTTTTTGAGGCTGTGCAGTAAGGCGGGGCCACCAAGCATCTTTTTCTTTCTTTAATATCAACTCTACTCTATTATCGAACAGTTTAATTGTAGTAGTTTGATCATCGTCCTAAAACATTTTAAAAAGAAAACATTTTTTAAATGAACTATTATTTTACAACTGTCAAGAAGATAATTTTAAGTGTTATTTGAATACTTACAGACTTAAGTGATGAAAATAAATCCAAATTAAATCCATATTGGGTTTCGCCGTGCGCACCGATGCCTTTTCCGAAAAACTTTATCTTATTATCAACAATATCTACGTCTGGCTTGACGACATTTTTCAAATCAATTTTCAAGGTTATTAACTTATCAGTTTGAGCCCAATATACAAATGGACTAGGCACAACCATCTTAGGGACAAAATATTTCTTAATTTCCGATTTAATTTCAGAGAAATTCACAATCATAAAATCCGATTCATATCATATCAGTGTCAAACTGACAATCTGTTGTGCTGATCAAAATT
This sequence comes from Papilio polytes, assembly GCF_000836215.1. Taxonomy (NCBI): domain Eukaryota; kingdom Metazoa; phylum Arthropoda; class Insecta; order Lepidoptera; family Papilionidae; genus Papilio; species Papilio polytes. Next base: position 2,615,778 of record NW_013525805.1, read on the forward strand.
TGACAGTTTCTTCCTATGGTTGCTATTGTTCAGTAGTGAACTTGTATTTTAAATAAAAAATAATAGTTACAAACATGACGAATCAAATCAGTGAATGCCTTCAAATGAGGAATAAACTGTACTACCATAGTAGGTTTAATTTTAAGATGTAAAATATTTCTTTTAAACATGAAAAATGATTCGCCGAAGACTTATTGACAGTCAAATTGTAATAATATTTAAATCTGGTAATACTTTTCATATTAGAATTTTGCTGTCAAAAAGCCGTTCGGTCTATTGATGGGTCGCTCGTTTCTGTGTTAAATTATTAATTTACTGCTTTCATTGTATATTATTTCTTTGTTTTACCGTCTAAACATGGTTTAAACAAGTTTCCGTGATATAAATATTATTGAGTGGTTTTGCAGTGACTACTATAAACAAATCCAAAATGTCCGTACCCAACACAGGATTGAGCAAGTTAAAGAAGAAACATATCCGTGTAAAACATCAAAAAGTGAAATTGTTTCGTGCTAATGAACCGTTACTATCTGTTTTTATGTGGGGTGTTAATCATACGGTAATTGTATTATTATTTAAATATGTTAAAATTTTCGTAGAGTGTAACTAATTGTATCGTCGGGCAAAGACGCTCGTTACTTTAACGCGACGATATTATCGCCTGTAAATACATCGTAGTGGTTTATGTTGAAATCAAATTGTATAATTTTGATAATGCATTATGTTTAACATATCTGGCACTTATTCAATTCCTGGCTGCTTACCCTTGTTGTATAAATAGTCTCATTATTTTCAAATGACAGACGTTTTTATCGCCAAAATTTGATGCAGTCATAGATAACTTTTTTTTTCAGATTAATGAACTGAGCCATGTTTCGATACCAGTTATGCTTCTGCCGGATGATTTTAGAGCCTATTCAAAGCTCAAAGTTGACAATCATTTATTTAATAAGTAAGAATTTTTATAATATTTTTTTTTAACCATATGTCTGTAAGTACAGTTAAATCTGATTTTAACAAACTGAAGGGTTAAAAAATTTAAAGGGACTAGTAATTAACTTAATTATTTTAGTATAAATTTCTTGCTTCAATCATGACAAGAATTATTTATGTCTTATCTGCATTTCTTTATATCTCGAGTGCTTACTGATAACAATGCAAGGCACATCTAAACACTTTGGAGGCTGAAAATTGCAAATATTGAGGTTGATTATGAGATAATTAAATTGTATTTGTTAAAATAACAGTTCTTAGTGTATTTGCATTAATGTACTTACTAGCTATCGCCTGTGACTTCATCTGGAAGGAATTAAAAAGAACAATTAGTAGGATTTGTGTCCATCTATCACATGTATACTAGATCCATGCACCTGTTATGGATCTCCATAAAAGCTTTTAACTTTTAGAAAAGAACCAATTATCAACTGAATGTTTTGCATTCATAATGTCACTAGCTGTTGCTTGTGACTTCATCCATGTGAAATATAGCCTATGTTACTCACTAGTTAACTTTCTAAAGATGAAAGAATTTTTAAAATCAACCCAGTAGTTCTTGAGTTATTTCAATTTATACAAAATCCAAAAATATAAATCTCTCCTCTTTATAATATTAGAATAGATTAAATTAAAAGTACAAAGCATCCATTTCCAATCTTATTTAGAACTTTTAAGCATTGAAATTATTTTTTCTTTTATATAGTTTTATAATTTATTTCAGGGAAAACATGCCATCGCATTTTAAAGTAAAGGAATACTGCCCATTAGTGTTCAGGAACCTTCGAGAGAGATTTGGGATTGATGACCTGGACTATAAGGAGTCTCTAACAAGGTAATCACTTCACTATTTATGGTTTCTAATAAGCTACATTCTTGTCTATATCTATCTATGTAACATGTATTTATGGTATATTTTTATTTCCATTATTTCGTACTGGTATCCCTTTTTCCTACCTCTCCCATGGTCCCTAGGTTTAGAAAGCCAGATAATTACCTGTGCTCGAGGGCAATGAAGAGGGTTACCAGTAAATTACGCCGTTCAGAGACAGCACCCTCCAGTGTTGCCAACATGAAAAACGAAACTCACCAAGAAGGGTTATTCCATGATGCGAGTGCATTCGTCAAACGTGGCTTGACGATTAAACGCCTGAGGTCAGCGGAGTTTTTAGCAGCTGTACGAATTCTTTTTACATTTTTTTTATAAATAACAGTTTGTAGTGTGCTATCCGAACTGACACAGCAAAATGCATTACTCGCAAACCACGAAATCACTGGCCATTTTGCCCATACAACACTAAAACACTAGGAGGTATACATTCAATGTTTTTTTTTATATCATGTGTACGTTAAATCTGATCTTAATTTTATCGATAATAATAAATCCATCGTCCCATCACTATTTCCGTGCTTCGATTTGCGTCCTTCCTTCCTTTGGTTTTGTTTACAATGTAACAATACTCACAACATTGCATTAAATCACACCGCAAAATGCACTCGGAAAAATCGCATAGTGTTTTGTATAAATTTACATAAAATGACTCAAAGTTACAAACAGGTTTTAAAATACGTTTACGGCGGTTTTGCCTTAAATGCTGGTATTTTAACAGTCGAACAACAACACCACGAACATTTAAATGACAGGCTTCAAATGTTTTCTCCGTTTTGTCTGATTTGTGTGCGAACCGAAGGCCTAATTTTAGCCTGCTTTCTATTCCCACCCTTTTGGTTATAAGAAAATGATGGGTTGGTAAAGAGATTTTGGCGCAGAAGACGCATAAGAAAAAAAAGTATCCTCTTTATTTGCGTCCCGTTCTCAGGCAATTAAAAGTAGACAACAAATCTGCTATTGCAGATGTCTATGCAGCGGCCGCTTCGCTATTTCGGCGAATACAATGACCGCTTGCTCGATTGCCTCTTTACAAAAATACATACATAACTGTTTCTTTGAGTCAGCATTTTTTTAACCATAGGGTTGTTCTGCTATAGAATGTTGAATTTAATGATGACACGGTTTTTGCGTATTTCACCGGCTTTAAGAAATTGATGCGTCATATCCGCACAGATTTCGCTTTTGCTCTCACGTTAGTTTGTGTTACCAAAGACTGCGCACAATAAAATTCGACTTTGAACTTGGTGTAACGACTTGTTTGTCCTCTGAGACCGCTCATCGGGCTATTTCTGTTTGCGAGATTAATTCCAATTTATTTATTGATTTGGTTTTGTTTTATTACCTGAACCGGGAGGGACTTTTTCACGCTTATTTGTGTATGTATATCAATTCCATTAGGATGTCTACTTTAAAAGATTAATTTTGAAATCTTTCTAATAATATGTTCCCCTCGAGTGACACTGGGGGTCTTTTTCGTATTCTTTTGTTTATTTTTTAATCAGTAATCTATTCAGTTTGTAAATTCACATGAATAAGTTACCTTAGAAGTTTAGTCGACGTTAACAATTTCTTGAAGTCGATGACAACTGATTTTCATAGCACTAATGTGAAATTTCTTACAATAGTTAGTGATCATACAATTTGAGATTTGTATACGATAGCGTTTAGTCACTTTGTAACATAAAGTTTCTATTTTTATGTTGTTTTATGACCGTTATCATTCTAAATGAAATTGGGCTATATGGACTATCACATTATCTACTAAGATAATATACAATTTGCGGAATCGATATAAATTCAGGATGTATACGTTAACGATATCGATGATATTCTATGTAAACTAGATATAGTTTTGATAAGTTAGTTTTCTCATTGTTTTTCTTATCTCTATATCACTTTTTATCATCTTAATAAAGTAATAATAATACAAGTTATTTGTAATAATGCTAATGACCTAAAATGTGACGTAATCGTTCATAATTCATTAGCCGTTATTCTAGTATGTCCACACTTTGCTAAGTCAAAGATTTCTAAAGTATCATTGCATTTTTTCTATCCCAAATGGAATGCTAAATAGCATTCTTTTGATCTATATTACCGTGAGAAGTAGAGGAAGAAAAAACAACTTTATGCGTCCTCTCCCGTGCCACTTAAAAATATGCAACACATCTGCAAATACAGATATCTTAGGAAGCGGTTACTTCCCTATTTTGGCGAATTTAGTTGTCCCCTTGCTCGTATGCCAATTAATAAGAAACCACACAGAATCGTTTCATCATACCTCTCTAAAACAGACATGACATGTGCATTTTAACCGACGTCTTAATAGAAGGTTTTTGTATATGTGTTTGTATGGAAAACCAACTGTTACAGCGTCTCTGATTAAACTTAAATGGTATTTATAACAAAATAATGTCAACTAATCTATCTTAAAACAAAACAATCTGTGAATTGTTTGGACGATATCCTTTATTTTAATAACGAAGTTAAAATGACCTCGTACTGCGTCTTTGTCCATAACGATCGATAGCTGTCGTGAGCAATACACTTGCCCCAAAGCTTTCCTAACCGTATACATTACTAACTAGCTGTAACTCGCGACTTCGCTCGCGTCAAATTAAAAAAATATAGCCAATGTTACTCACTGATAATGGAGTTTTTTAATAGTGAAACAATTTTTGAATTCAGCACAGTAGTTTTTACGTGAATCAAATACAAATTCCTATTTGTAATCGTATATCATATAAATCTTATAAATGCGAAAATTACGATAAATGGATGGATGTTTATTAGCGTTTGTAGCCTAAACGGCTGAACGGATCTCCATGTAATTTGCTACAGGTGAGAGCATAGTCTGGAAGAACACATAGGCTACTTCTTATTCCGGGAATAGTTAAGGTTCCCGTTGGATTCCTTCATTTAGTTTTTTAATGTTTACTCGATCATTCTGTAACGGTTCAACATATCTTATTGAAATTTGGCACAGATATAAAACTAAGTCTGGAGTACACATGAGATAAGGTTCATCCTCGATCACTGTCCGGTTCCCGAGGGATACGTAGCTTTTTGTTATTGTTATAGTTTGTATGTTTTCTAATAACCCGCGGACGAAGTCGCGGGCAACAGCTAGTATTAGTATAAAAGTTAACATGGTTAGCAAATGAGGCTCTATAAGAGACAATCACAGTCGTTTAGTTAAATAGGATTAAATAAATTTTTTATACAAAGTATGTTGAAATTTAGTGATGATTGAAATTTTTTCCTGTTGGCCGAAAGGTAAACATGGGTACTAAATATTTGAGTGAAGTTGAAGGTTATCAATATATAGATTGTGTGATAGATAAATGAAAGGAAATTGAAATTTTATCTAATGACGTATTGAATAGCGAATAAAGATAATATAAGTGGTGTTTTATGATTCTATGAAAACGGATTTGAACACCGGAAACACACTTAGTTTATTCCCTAAGGGTTCTCTATAAAAACAATATGTACAAAAATATATTCATAATTAAATTCCTCTGTGGTAAGTGTCCCGTTGGACCGGTTGTATCTATTAAATCATTCTACTCAATGTGAGAAAAATTCCCATTGGGCCGATCGAGTAGACGAAACGGCCCAACGGGAAACCACCACCGTGATATGTGAACGTACTATACTATACAGAATGAATTCCTACTAACTTTTTTTGTTCGTTTTGGTTGACGTTTGGGTTTTTGAGTTCTTTTTTTAATGAATTTTATTAATAACGATATAAACTATTACTGTTACTATTACTATTACTATTACTTAAAAAGATAAAGAAGTAAATAAACTAAAAATAAGATATTGGTTTATGTTTTTTTATTACTATAAGATGTGTAGTGAAGTAGTTTTTAAGAGAACACTTTAAGCAGCCCTTTTTTAGTTAAAATTACTGCAATGCATTGTCACTTGTGCACATTGCACATAATAGTATCGAGAATTTGGTTTGTAAGTCAAAGCAATATTGTAGGGAAATTTATATATACTGCAAACGTCTTAAGTATAAGGCTCACATCGATATTTACTAATGATTTCATTGTAACAATTTACTTAATGATTCTTGCGGTTAGAATAAATGTCTATAGATTAATTAGTACAGCCTTTTGGCTTGAAATGATATTTTCTGTGTAATTTGAAATTAAGAATTTCAAGTCTGGTAACCTAAGGGCCCTCGAGTATTACTGTCAGAGGTTTATGCGTCTTCCATTCTTTCTGGAAGTAGTTTCTTCTTGTATTTCCTGTCTTTATAATGATTGTGTGATTTTCATTATTCATAGCTTAAATTTTATTAACTCGATACTGTTTTTTTGTCGACAGATCTCAGCCCATCCCGGACGATTCTTCTGGCAAATCTGGCGCAAAGTTTTATCAGAGCTACGATCGTCTCTTCATCCTGAAGACCCTCACTTCGGAGGAGGTGGAACGGATGCACTCTTTCCTTAAACATTATCACCCGGTGAGTTTTATTTATTTTTATAGACTTACTACCTTTCGCAACTCCGTGTACGTGAAATTAAAAAAACAAAACAAGGAAGCAACCTATGTGAGCTAAATTTCATCGAGACCGTTCAGCAGTTTAGGCTACAACCTACAAACTCTTAACAAATGTCTATGTATCCAAACTTTCGCGTTTGTAATATTAGTTTGACTAACTTTAAAACCCTCTGTTAAGGGCACCGTTTATAATTTGTTTTAGAATTTTTTTTAATTACGTAAACAAATGATTTAAAAAACGCATCACAATATACCGAGAGTTTATTTCTGGTTAAGCTATAATTATTTACATAATAATAGCATAGGTTCTCTACATTTTTAAGTTTCTATATAGTTTAAGTAGGTGTTGTTCGCGACTTTGCTCGCATGAAATAATAAAAACCTAACCTGTGTTATTCACCGATAACGTAGCTTTTTAATGGTGAAAGATTTTTAAAATCGGCCCAGTAGTTTTTGAGTAATTTCAATTTATACAAAAATGTAAATTTTTCTTCTTTATAGTAGTATAAATGTACATATATTTATGTGGCTGTATATAATGAATGTATCATAGCAACAATATATGAAGACATTAAGATGCTCTGTAATCTGTTTTAAACGATCCGACCTTCTGATCAAATTAAATTACTTCGTGTTCGTTGTGCCTGAGCGAGCACTCTGAGAGAAAATTTTTGCCCTATTAAGAGGGTAATAATTTTACAAGATTTATGGCCGGTTTCCCAACTACATTTAACCATTCGTTAATGTTTTTTTATTCGATAATTTCATGAAATGCGTATGTACGCAACTTGAGGATTACTCCGTTGAAACTTAGATCAACCTAACACTAACGAATAAATAGGTGACAAATAAAAGACATCTTCGGAAACCTAGCATGATGGTTTTGAACTTGTGTATACTGTTTTGTTAACTAAATTCTATCATGTACAGTACCCTATAACTGCCTGAGATTGGAATCAATTTGTCGTTAGAATTTTATCACGTCACTGTTTTTTAGGTTTTAATTTAGTTAGTGTATTGAAGATTCAGAAATAAAAAACATAAAAATACATGTATTTTGTTTAAATTTAAAATTACGTATGTTGAAGTTCCCATTGTTTATAATTTGTATTCTACGTGCATATTCTTAGGCCCACTGTCATTAAAATGTATGTTGTAACGATGTTCCGTACTAGGGTAGAATTTAAAACATTAAAAAAAGTTAATTTGTTTTGTATTAGGTTATTTTAGTAACTATGTTTTATTATGTTTCCTTGTTCTGTGCTTGCATATATTTATTATTAGCTGTTCCCGTGCGATTTTATCAGCATAAAATTATTTTATTGTTTACATGTGTCAAATTGTCAATTGCAAATGTCAAAATGATACATCATGACAAAACTTGGCAACCTTGCTTGCTTGATGTTGGCAGCAACTTATGATCTCTTTCCTACATTAGGGATTTTATTTAAAATATTTATCCCCTAAGTTTAATGGCGTAAAAATATACAGCCTAAAGCGTTACGTAAGTGTAGGGCTTTTTATTGAAAAAAGAATTATTCAAAAATATGCTGTAATTGCTGACATTTTAGGCAACAAAGAAGTGTCACGCTTTATTATAATATTATAGATTTAAATTCATTTTGAATTAAAGGTTATGTTTTAACTTGAAATGTAAGTAAAGTTATATTTTTGAACTTTAAGAACTTACAGAAAATATATCTCCTGCTTTACTCAGAGTGGTAAATAATCACTAAAGGTGTTTCTTAGCATAGATGTAAGATATACTAAGGAACTACTGAAGCAACCATTACGTGGTTCTAAGTGTGGCAGTGATTTGAATATAATTACGCGAGAATTAGAGGTCCTAAATATTGTATAATAGAATTCTTCATATATTTGTATGGATTGTGTTTATTTTAATGTATATTTCCATTTCTTAGCTTAGCTTATATCGTATCAACAGTTATCTAATCTCGTCAGAACATTCCCCTGTATCGTACAATTTGACAATGTATATCGTAATGTTAAGTTTTCTAGTTCGCTGCAGTACATTTGTACTTACTGCACTAAAACATTATTTTATTTTATAGTAAAATCTAAAAAGTCTTCCAAAAGCCGAGTACGGTACTGTCTAAGCTCGGCGGTTTTTCCAAATAAAATAAAAAAAAATGAAATAACATTTATTCTTATCACCACTACAACACAATTAGGAATAAGAGAAAAAAAACACAACAAAGTAATTAAAAAAGGGGTAATAAAGACTTAATTACAGGATAAACAAAGTATTTAACATGTGTATTGCAGTGCTGACCAAATCAGTTCAATATGGCCAAATATTGAAACGAATTTTAGACACTTACAAAGGTGTTACACCAATACAATCTGAGAGACGACAAAATTAGAATAAACTTTAGAGTTTTAGCCTGGCCTTATCTTTGAAGACCTTGTTATATATTAAAATATAATTACCGTATTCGGCCGTTGGGATCCATCTAGAAACTAGTGAATCTCTACCGAAAATCTCTAAAGGTCTAAATATTTAAATTCCGATAAACCATTAGGCCATTACGGGTAAGGATTTCCGATCATGTGGTCGAGTCGTAAACCATATCTTAGCACTAGCCTAGAGCTAAGTTAGAAAGCTGTAAGAAATATTAGTAAACCAGCTTTCGCCCAGGACTCCGTCCGCGCGAAATTAAAAAAAAAAACTAATGCAAGTCGCTTATATGTTCTTCCAGACTATCCTCTTCATTCATGTCAAATTTCATCGAAATCCGTTCAGACGTTTAGGCTAAAAACTCTAACAAACATTCATACATCCATCTAAACTTTTGCATTTATAATATTAGTATGATTAACAAAAATCTGTTGATCTTTTAAAAAAAAGGTGGATGTCTATGTCATTCGATGATCACCTCTTTACTTATAAAAACCCTTTAGAGTACTTAAGTGATCATTGGACATACATTTAGATTTTAATGTTATTTTATGTATTTTACAGTACATAGTGGAGCGACATGGTAAGACGCTGTTGCCGCAATACCTTGGCATGTACCGGTTGACGGTAGATGGTATCGAACACTACCTCGTAGCCACCAGGAATGTGTTCTCCAATCACCTCAATATACACAGGTAGGTACTACAATAGTCTAGAACATAGAAATGTGGGTTCCTTATCATGTTTTTAATGTAACAGCCAGACATTTAATAAATATATCGACTAGACATAGTGGATAACATTTTTCACCGGTAATAACTTTGAAAGGTACTATGTCATTTGTCAAGTTTAGTGTCCCCTCATGTCCTTGTATAGACATTTTAAAAAAATATTTACTCCTTTTGGCAGTTCTTTTAAATACAGTTAATTATAGACATTTTGTTTTGAGCATCTGAAAAATCTCTCAAGAAAAATGTCTACTATGCTTCCTCTATACATTTTGTGAATCTCTATGGTAACAGCACATATTGCTCTTGTGTACTAATTGCTTTTGGAAATTGGTGATTTTTCTCTTCTCTTGGATGTGCCATTTAATGGATTATTGGTCACAAATATATTTTCTTTATAAGCATACAATGAATTTCTGTTGTTTCCAGAAAGTACGATCTAAAAGGGTCGACAGTAGACCGTGAAGCGTCGGAGAAGGAGCTGGAGAAGGAACTGCCCACGTTAAAGGATAACGACTTCATCAAGCAAGGAGTCAGGATCGACATTGGTGATGCTGCCAAGGATAAGCTGCTGGAGACCCTCACTGCTGATGTTGAGGTATGTGTTGATGACGTCTTCTAAAGATATAGTCGATAGAAGGAACTAGAGAAGATAAATTGATATACAGAGTGTTTTAATGAATGGATCAAAAGATTTTTGGAGGTTGAAGATTTTAGTATTTATCGATTATCCCGAAATATGTCCTGAAGTTGTTAGATCGGAGGTTGTTTATTTTTTTTGTAAATGTTTTAAAAACAATGTTTTTAAAACTTTTTTATTCCCCTGTATAGACTTAAGAGCGTCGGTGGCTCTGTGGTTTAAACACTTGACTTGTAATCTACAGATCTTAGGTTCGAATACTGCCATGTACCAATGTGATTTTCGATTTTTCGAATTTTCATACGTACATAATTCACCCGACGTTCTTACGGTGAAGGAAAACATCGTGATGCAACCTACACATATCGGCGAAGAAATTCAAAGATATGTGTGAAGTCAACCAACCCGCAGTGGGCCAGCGTGGTTGACTATGGCCTAGTCACCCCCTTATTAGGGTATGCTCCGAGCCCCTCAGTGGGAACATATAGTGAGCTGGTGATGACGATAGACTTAAGTGATGATATATTTCTGTAGTTCATAAGCCCCTTGTCAATAGTAAAATGCCAGAAAATTCTTGTCTTGTGTGCTTAGGTATGACACATTATTAAATGAACTAACCTCGATAAGAGTGCCCTATAAGTTTCTTACACTGTTTATTATTTGCATTATTTGTGTCTCGACTTCGAAATAAGTAATAATTGTACGTTATGTTTTGTTTAGTTTCTAACGAAACTACACTTGATGGACTATTCGCTGCTGCTCGGAGTGCACGAGTGCGGCCGCGGCGAGGCGGAGGCGGAGGCGGCGCGGCAGCGGGACGCGGAGGCCGACAGCGAGCCCGACACCGACAGCGACAGCGACACCGACAACCGACACCACGGCGACAGGTACACCGACATACACCGACATACGCTGACATACACCGACATAACACGGACGTGATAGGTATCAGGACTTGACATTCATGGTCATTTTCCCATTTTAAGCTATACTAATATTATACAGGAAAGAGTTTTTGTATGTATTAAAATAAACTCAAAAACTACTGGGCCGATTTCAAAAATTTCACCATCAAAAAAGTAAATAATCGCTGAGTAATATAGGCTATGTTTTATTTTTATTTTCCGTGAATGACGTCGCGAGCAACAGCTAATAAAGGAGGCCCCTAGATTATCTAGTTAGAGGCATCTAAATACAATCACAGTCACAAGGCCCTCGGGGCCATAGGGTCTCGAGGCCCTTAGGATCCCAGGGCCTCTAGGGTCCGAGGGCCCCCGGTGTGTGTGTGTGAGCGGAGCGCGCTGTCAGCAGGTGGGGCTACAACACGCCGCCGGACAGCCCGCGCGGCTTCGCGCGCCACGCGCTGCGCTACGAGGGCATCATACCGGAGCTGGATATATACGCCATACCCAGCCAGGATGGTAAATCTATTTTATACTAGTTTAATAAACACACATTTGTTATGTAGGATTTTAGTAATAACTGCATATTTTTGAATAATTTTCTTTTTTAAAAAATGCACTTACTATACAATTAACATGAGTTAGAGTCATATGCATCTCGCACGACTAAATGTTTAGTGGAAAAGAGGTTTATGGTGAAATTTAGGTATAAATTATTTTTTTTATTTTTATAAAGTACAGTAAAACTAATTTGAGAGGTATTTGTAATGAAGATATTTATTGATCTGATTTTTTTCTAATTTCAGCTGCACCTAAAAAAGAAATATACTTCGTTGCCCTAATCGATGTGCTCACACATTATGGAGTTAAAAAACAGGTAAATATAAATGTTGATTACCACATTTAACTATAATTTGACCAGAATAAATTTATTGCCAGAAAATAATAAACTACGTGCAATGCACAGACTTTTTCTTAGAACAGAAAAATGGTACTTAACAGTCGGTGCCCGCTTCTACAGTAATATAATTAAACAAACATATACATAGTAACATAGGCCATATTTTTAATTATTTAAGAGTTCGTTTGTATGTATTGAAATAACTCAAAAACTACCAGGCTGTTTTTAAAAATTCATTCACCGTTATAAAGGCAATTCTTCTCTTAGCAACATAGGCTATATTTTGTACTATTTTTTAATTCCTCTTTATAATAAGTGTTATTTATTTTTGTTAATGCTATAATTTTATTTTCAGGCGGCGAAGGCAGCTAAAACAGTGAAATACGGCAGTAATGTAGATGGCATATCTACGTGTGACCCGGAGCAGTACGGCAAGAGGTTCATAGAGTTTGTAGCCAAGGCCATTGAAGGCAACTAGACTGTGCATTGCTTCTTTTAGTGAGAACTATTCAAATTAACACTAAAATATCGTATACGTCAATATGTTGACATTATTTCAAATATTGAGAGCAATTATATAAGAAAGACAGTTTGCTGACAATCTCCTGTACATTTAATAGGAATTGTTTGATATCAGTCGAAAATATATGCAATTTAATGTTTTCAAATTGAAAATATAACCAAAAGTCAAATCATTGAATTTAAGTAAATTTCCATGTTATATTTCTGTTTAAAATTATCAAACCTTATTTATTTACTGAACATTAGTATTATTTTACGTTTAATTTATAAAAGGTCGGTGGAAAATGGATTTAACAGGGTTGTAGGACCGATTGAGGAAAGTTAATTTAAACATATTCACTAAAAGAAGCATTGCATATGTGAAAGATAATCCCCACGACTTTATCTGACTAAAAGAATGAGGTTCACTCAGAAACGTTTCACGGTTACTGACAGAGACCCTTAGTATTTACCACTAAAGGCCTTTTTAGTTATATCACTAAAGGCCTTTTTAGTTATACCACTAAAGGCCTTTTTAGTTATACCACTAAAGGCCTTTTTAGTTATACCACTAAAGGCCTTTTTAGTTATACCACTAAAGGCCTTTTTAAAAACTGTATCATTAAAGACCTTGTAGTAATTATGCCATTAGAGGCCTTTTCAGTAACTATCTACACTAAAGGTCTTTCTACCTCTGAAGTAAGTCTAGTAACTGTCTACCCCTGAAGGGCCTTTTTAATAACTATCACAACGGACCTTTTTAGTTATTGTCTACCATTAAAGACCTTTTTAGTAACTACCACCAAAGGCCTTTTTTAGTAATTTTCTACCACTAGGGGCCTTTTTAGTGTCTGTCTACCACTAAAGGACTTTTTAGTAACTTTCTACCACTAAAGGCCTTTTTAGTAACAGTTTACCACAAAAGACCTTTTTATTGTCTACCTCTAAAGGCCTTTAGTATTTGTGTATCTGTTTTTTTGGGTATTTTGTAGTACTAAAGGTCTTCTTTAGTAACCGTTAATCGAAAGAGTGTCGGAAGTCTATGAATTTAAACCCTCAGTATGAGGTTCTTTAAAACGGCAGGAACGTAAAGACTTTGATGTCAATCTACCTCTTTCTATTGGTCTAGATTTAGCTAGAGTGGTATAGAAGATACTAAATAATCGTGTATTCTAACTTGTATCATGTTTAAAGTAATTTATAATGAAACATAGTGTTCGCTTCGGTATACGGTAATGTTACCGTGGGTTACAATTTGTCTAGGCAGATTATAAAATGACATCAACTTTTAATACTGCAACTTGCAGCAATGTATTAGAGGTTTAAACTAGTACAGTCAGCTGTACATATTTTTATGCATTTATAATTTACAAACTTGTATTTTATTCATTTCCATAATTTAATAGCATTATTGTCATCATATAAGCATATTTGAAATGGAAGATGTGTGCAATTTTCTGTAGATAAATGTATACTTTTGGCAGCTGACTGTACAAGTACTCAATACAGTCGAGGAATTTTATTTCCTACCCAATGTAATGACATTTGGAAGCAATGCAATTATAGTCGAACAAGGATATCTGGGATGGTGAGAAATCTGTCAGAAAATATGTAAAAAATTATATAAAAAATTATATAAAATGACAGCTAGAAAGATCTTGACACTTTTTTGACATTGTGTTTGTGAGCTGTCAATTAATTTATGGTCACCGTGTCAGATATCCTTGTCAAAGATATCTAAGAAATATATAGACGAGGCAGTGAATAACATTTTTTAACTGGTACTTTCTCTGACAGGTACTAATTCAGTTGTCAAGTTTAGTGCCACTTCGTGTGTACATGTAATAAAAAATACAATATAATAAGCTCCATCTTTTGTTAAAAACTAAGATCAGTATTACAAAATAAAAAAAACTTTTTAAGATTATTTAATTACACTTATTGGCAATACAATTAATATTGACATGTAGTTTTGACACTGTCAATAGATTGTTAAAAATGTTTACAGTGAACTGTCAACTTTGCTTCTTCTATGTATTTTTTGAATCTTTGGTTGACTTATAGTTCTTATGAATAATTCTTTATTTACAATTGCAGCGTAGCAAGGTCTTTTTTTATTTTCATATATACTTTACTGCCATTTTACTGTTGTGGAAGTAAATGTAATAATTTTAAACTAATTTATTTCGACCAAAAATCGTAGTTGGAATTACTATGCATTTACAACAAGCTAAGTAATTTCTTTGAAGCAGTTTTAAATGTCATGTTAACATTTTACCTACACACAGTTATAACTGATCATTATTTTTTCTCTTATTCCTTTTTTTTTTGCACCTAAAATGACTAGAATATAATACAGTCAGCTGCATAAAAATGTACACATTTACAATTTTTTTGTCTTCGATTTTAAAAATATTTCATGTATTTGTACCCTGAAGTATACAGATTTGTGTATTCATATTTTTGAAACCGAAGGCATCGATAAAAGTTTTGTTAAAGTATATGCTGACTGTACAATTTGATTTTTTTTTAATTTACACTAATTTCATATTGACTTCAACCTACGCTGCATTGCTCTTTTCACGAACTGAATAAATAAGAGCACTCAATAACTTGTTATAGCTTGTATATTCTGCTGTCGGCTAGTTTAGTATTGAAAAAAAAAAAAATACTACCCAGGCACAATAACATATGACTCTGGAAAGGCTTCTTTAGTTTACCATCCCTTTTCTTATAAGTAATTTCGACAGAAGGGATATCTTTCGATTTATATAAATGCGGTTATGTAATCGGATCCAAGTGTCATGTTATTGTGCCCGGGTAGTACTGATAGTGATAATTGTTGAAAAAGTTTTCAAATGTTATTGTGTTTCGGTGAAGTTCGATTGTAAAGTTTGTTAGACGTTTTATGGCTGTTTTACTTCGTAAATATAATCAACATTGAATTGTGTATTTCTAATATTAAATACATTTTTGTACTCTTTAATGTTCAGAGTTTTTTGCTTGTAATTTCGACAGCACTGCGCTAATCGCTTAGTTTCTGTGTAGGTGAGCGTTTTGAGGTTATTTTCGGTGTACTTTGTTATTTATTCATACGAATTAAGGGTTGTCGTTTTATGGTTGAATCAGTCCATTATTATTAGTACCCTAAAGGACTCATTTAGCGCCAATTTAACGTCTTTGACAGTTGGAATGTTATATAGCGGGATTCTAGTAATTTCAAATTACGGTTGCGTAACATTTTTTACTGTTTTTTAATAATTTAAATCGACTGTTTTTTTATTTGATCATTTTTATGTTTTTAAAACTTTCCTATCGAAATCTTATTAGTTAATTTGGTAAATTTCTATTGTACAATGTGTATTATTTTTTCATTTAAGGTTATATTTAAAGTTTTTTGTAAGTTGGCAACACAATCGTGAAGGTACTTTTAACCAATTTGAAGAATCTTTTTGTGGTAAAATTTGTCTTTGTAATTATGACAATTTTCCAAAAAATATTGTATACATAGATTTATAACCTATAGATAATTCGGAACACAAAAGTGACACTAAAAAAATCTTTTGCGCCTTTTGTGTAATTTTCATCAGTGTTGTCATTTACGATACTAAATAACATTTTGAAAATCAAATATCGATTAAATGTCGTTTGACTCCATCTATAGGTTATATATCTATGTACACTTTTAATGTATTTTTTATTAATTGGACTCGTTCAAATTATATTTAAATGGCTTATGTGATAGTTACTTTAAGTAATTTCTTACGATTATCGATAATCGTTTTTTTAAATGTATTTGGTATAATTTCATTAATTAATCAAAATTTATCTACATTTCAAATTATCTTTAATACATAAGCTTTCAGCTAAATTATAATCTACTTTTTAGCAATGCAAAACATTGTTATACATTTTTAATCGTTTTTTTGTAATCTTGTGCACAAAAGCACTATTTTGATGTTTAAATAAAAATTCTTTGACATAAGATTTCTAAACAATGTTAGTCAATGTGTTGCCATTGTTTAGGTAGTTGTATTTTTTAAATTAGTAGTTATTTTGTACTGGTAAGTTTTTGTTAACGGTGTTGCATGTAATCTGTATTAATTACGGATTTCGCTCCCAACCCGACCGCGTTGTTTACGAAATTGTTTATCTCTAGTCTCACTCTTGTAAAGACAAAAATGTGTATTGAAAAAAATGATTGAAAACATTTAATTTTGTAATATTCGATTTATAAATTTTCTGAAGCACAAGAGTTTTATTTATTTACCTTATCTTAATATTAATTCTATTCTTTTGAGACAAACAATATCATCATAAATTTCTCATATGGCAATATTAATAAACAGTACTTGAAAATCTTTGTGTTGTCTAATTTTTAGTTCAATAATATGTACAGCCCTATGGTAAAAATCTCCCAAAACTTATTAAGAGTTGCGATTTTAGGATCACGCGCAATCTTTGACTAAACTATAAGTATAAAATAAGTTTTTGGGAGATTGTTAACATTTGCGCCCGCTCTTAAAGCCAAATTGCCTTGAAGTGTATTCGAAAACAGATATTTTAAGAATGGAAACACTATCATACAAAAAATAAAAGTCATGAAATCATAATATTACGTTTATTAAAAAGAGAGAAAATGTACACAAAGAAATCAATCCATCCTTGTCTTTACGTGTTTTTCAGTGATTTTGTCTTTTTCAATGATGTAGACGACCGCGCCCCAGCCAGAGATCGCGTCGCGGTCCGCCGCGTTCACCAGCGCCTGTACATTATAGAACATTTATTAACACATATAACTGGATAACTATGTAACCATTTGAAAATATATGTTCCATAGTTGTATTGAGCTACTGTTAATACTTATTAGTACAGCATCAATGATTATCAAACTAATTAGCCAAAGAGCCAAATATGATGTTTGTTAGAAAGTATCTCTTTAACGGCTGATAAAATTTGCTACAGATTTATCACAGTCTGGAAGAACACATACAGTCTGACAAATAAACATGGTACTGAGTATAAACAGCATTAGTACCAATTTTGCTTATAGTCTGTTTATTCCTGTCTGTTAAGTTTAACTTTATACCACATTTATTTGTAAGACTGATAGCCTACTAAGTTTAAAATTCCGGCAGAGTCTTGGGAGACTAATATTATGAATGCGAAAGTTTGGATGGATATTTGTTAAAGTTTGAAGCCTAAACTGCTGAATGCATCTCGATGAAATTTAACACAGATGTAGAACAGTCTGGAAGAACACATAGGGTACTTACTTTTTTTACATGAATAGAATCAGGTGAGAGCTACTAAATAATATGTTATGAGATGTAAAATATGTAACTTCTCATTGAAATACCTGCAATAGCTTACCTGTGAGATAGTTTCGAACAGCTCATTGGGCTTGAGGTTGGGTTCCCACAACGCCTCGCACATACCATACAACTGTTCTGAACATGTTCCTGACACTACAAAGTCTTCCGGCTCATTGGGGCAACCAATCTATAAGAACAACAATCCTTTTGATAACTAGATTTCATTTGGTTAATTAAAAAAAAACAATCATATAATATTACAAATGCATAAAACTAAAACCATTTTCAAAACAAACATTAAATGTAACTCAAGCCTGTTCAAGAATGTTTCCTGTTTGTAACTAAACAGAATATAAGCTAACTTTCTGGCAACTTGATCTTTACATCATTTTTAAGTTCATGCATTTAACTCTATATCTACAGTGATTGGATAATTTGTTTGTAATAATAATAAAGTCATTTAATCTATTCACAGAGCAAACATCATACATTTAACCCTTAAATGCAAATTGTTGCCAAAAGTCTACAAACAAAAGTATAGTTTTTATTAAAACCAAGATTTTTTTAATTACTTCACCTTTAATCTGTATCTCAAAACCTATACCGAAATATTATTTTATTTCATAATTAAATAAAAAATCATGCATTTAAGAGTTAATTACATTGTTAACAAAAGAGATGAAAAAAATTATACAAACAACAAAATACATACATACTCATTAGTAAGTATAAAAGTTATGAATATTTTTACTAAGTTTGCTATGCTGAATGGATCAAAAGTTGATTATTACTTAAATCTTACCAGATCCATATTACAGACGTAAGGTTGGTTATCAATTGGATCCAATCCAGCGATGACAGGCTCAATGAAGTATGGACCAAAACGCTTCTCATACAACAAGTTGGACAACATCGCTGAGAATGTCTTTGGTCTCATTACTCTGTTCTCTTTCAATTCATACAAATTCATCCTGAAATTAAATAAACTTGTTGAAATAGTAAAATACAAGATAAATACTAATACCCAACAATCTTAGTGAGTGTATTTCTAATAGAAAATATTGTAGCGGCATAGAATATTTATAAAAGTATTATGTCGAAGTTTTAATAAATGGGTAAATGTTAAATTTTAGCTAAATATGTATTGAGAGTCAAATATAAATTAGGAAATAAAGCTAATGATACTAACTCTAACTAGAAAAATGGCTATTTTAAATATTAATATATACTTCAGATTTTCCGATCCAACTGTTTACGCTGGTTTTAACAATTGTTTTACTATATGCCTTGTCATAAAGTAAATAAGTTTGATAAAGTACATAATAACTAAAATACTATCTAAAAGGAAGCAAAAATTTACTAAGTATTGACAGAAACCTATTTAGTGTTAGTTATTTAGTCAAATTAAGCAATACCTGAAGTAAAGAAGTAAGAAAGTAACATGAAACAATACCTGAATTTAAGCCTTTGGAATACAGTCTGTGTGTCAGTGGCCAAGCCGGGTAAGCCAACATACAGTGTGGGCCCCATCTGATACACCTTGGGGAAGTTTGTAGATATGGTTTGTGCTTGAATACCGAAACGCTTATCTGTAGCTATAGCTACACAGTCTTGGCCTTTCATCGCCACCACTGCACCTCCATTGTACGCTAAAATGGACTGTAAGAAACACCATTTTAAGTTTTAGTACCACAATAAGAGGATAGGAAAAAGCTGAATATAGCAGCATGAGACCCAGAGTAAATTTTTAAATCTGTGTTTGTTATTTCTACACGAAATTTAATTACTAGTTGGTACAATAGTGAAGACAACAGCATGACCGGCACTTCTGCATTTAAATACTAAGCATTCTTAACCACAAATGAAACAATTCGTAGCTTACCATTTTAGATTATTGTTCAGTTTTATCGTAAGAAACGACTATCTATATCTTTTATTTGGTAACCACGAGAAAACTTAGCGCAACCAAGAAACTAATAACTGTTTTAATAACCAAAGACAACAAATTGAAAAATGACATATCATTGGGCGCTACACAGATTAAAAATTTTATGTCGAAAAATATAGATAATTAAAAATGCAATGAAAGTTACTTAATTTTCTTTTTATTAAACTAAGAGGAAAATCAAGTAAATTAGTACATTTTTTTAAGTAAACAAAGATATCCATAATATATGTATTTGTATGAAATATTTATATACCAGAGCATTGGATAGCTTTTATAGCAGTAAATTAGAACGTTTTTAATATTTTGTAAATAATGCTAAGTCAGCGTCCTAAGGACGCCGTCCTTACTAATTCTAGTTAAGGCTCACTCATCGTTACAATTAATTCTTCTAGCTATTATTTATGTTTACTCATTGTTACAATTAAGAATCCTATTTTCTTTAATTAAATATTGTAGTCACACTTACTATTCGGGATCATAGATTTATCAAGTGCTATGTCAGCGTTACTACTACATTTAGTAATTGATGCGTCATGATTACTAGTCTCATTCTCCGTCCTCTCCTATTCTTAGGCATTATTCTAGAGTAATGTAATTCTGTCACTCCGTGTAACCAATTTAAATTTAGAAGATGGACAGGAGCATTTTTTCTTCAAGTTAGTTAATATCACTAAGTTTTATCCAGTATGTAATTGGGCTTCTTCTCAGTTCATGCTCTATTTTACTCTAGGAATTTGTATTCTTCATACTACCAGACCAAGCTATGGACAAGAAAATAGATATATATTAATTTGAATTAGAAAACAAATGCTATTTCAAGATAATCATATCTATTTTTTTTTTAATTTATCAAAAATTGCACAATGGAATTAGATTTTACTAAACGCCTAAGAAGGTGAAGCTTCATGACTAATCAAAAATCAATATAACGTAAAATGTGACGTGATTCTTATTTTTCCAGCATTAGACAAATATTTCTTTACGTCATATTTTAATCAAATCGGAGTACATGCATCTTTTAAAAAAATGGTTTAAAACTGCAATTGTAGAAAGATTTAGTAAGTCAGTGTCCAAATCTTTCCTCCTTACAATATTAGTATAAGATGTACTTAGCTGTAAAGTCGAATGTTTTAGGTTCCATTCCCAATGCCCATTTATTCATTTTATCGTTCATTCACTCATCGGTCGTTCCCAATCGTTGCAGGGAACATTCAGGCATTCGTTCAGCATGCACTTTGGCATGCAGTTTTCAACTAGTTCGTCGTTCTTGAAGCATTGCTTATAAGGACATGTAAAGGGCAATAGAGAGGTCGTTGCCTTTAACCGACCTTGAGTTTTATTATGTCATAGTTACACATAACAGGTTTTAACATAAATATTATGTTAGGTTAAAGTGAATACTAATAACGATAAATGATTGATTTTAGTACTTAATAAAATATCTAAAACAATCTGAAACTTCGCAGAATCGACATTGGGTTATACAGTGTACAATTTTTAATACATTTTTATTTTTGTTTACTTGTTTTACCATTTTTGGTAATCGTTATTCAAAAAAGGTAAATTAAAAAACGCGTCTCGTCTGTCAATGGTTTATTTTTTTATCTTATTTTTTTGCAATCTTATCATGATGTAATAAATAGTGTTGTGATACAACCATGTGTCTGATAAAAGCCGAATCAGTGTGAACCAAAACATCGGCGCGACGACACGCATAGAAAAATGGACGGCGAAGCTAACAGCCTTGAA
This sequence comes from Papilio polytes, assembly GCF_000836215.1. NCBI lineage: Eukaryota > Metazoa > Arthropoda > Insecta > Lepidoptera > Papilionidae > Papilio > Papilio polytes. The sequence goes on from NW_013525805.1 coordinate 2,637,284, forward strand.
ACCATCATCAATAATAACCTAAACGGTTACGATTTAGAGCAATACAATCGAATATACTACGGAAGAAGAAATCATTTAGAAGTCCCTATAAAAGAAAATTCAAAGGACAAAGCGGAAGAATTCGATTTCGATATAATTGGGTATTCTTTTCCCGCCAAAAATGAACAAATTCGACCACCCAGGATTGTCAAGATTGGAGTTATACAACATTCAATAGTTCGACCGACTGATCAACCGATTAATTTGCAAAAAGCGGCAATTTTCGATAAAATCAAAGTGATTATAGAGACGGCCGGCGAGGAAGGGGTAAACATTCTATGTCTGCAGGAGTTATGGAACATGCCAATGTTCTTCGCGACTAGAGAGAAGCAGCCGTGGTGTGAGTTCGCAGAGTCCGCTGAAGACGGTCCCACAACTAGATTCATTTCAGAATTAGCTGCTAAATATTCCATGGTGATTGTATCTCCCGATTCTAGAACGCGATGACAATCATAGTGACGTTTTGTGGAACACGGCCGTCGTGGTCAGTGATAATGGTAACGTGATTGGAAAGCATCGGAAGAATCACGTTCCAAGAGTGGGAGACTTCAATGAATCAACTTACTACATGGAAGGGAACACTGGTCATCCAGTATTCGCGACACGCTACGGTAAGATAGCTGTTAACATCTGCTTCGGTCGTCATCACGTACTCAATTGGATGATGTTCGGTCACAACGGTGCGGAGATCGTGTTTAACCCTTCTGCGACAGTCGGTGGTGATACTGGAAGTGAGTATATGTGGAATATAGAAGCGAGGAATGCTGCTATAACGAATAGTTACTTCACGGCGGCGATCAATAGGGTTGGGAATGAGAGATTCCGGAGCGAGTTTACATCAGGAGACGGGATGCCCGCTCATCATGATTTCGGTCCTTTCTACGGGTCTAGCTACATTTGCGCGCCTGATGGTGTCCGGTGTCCCGGTCTATCGCGCACCAGGGACGGTCTTCTCATCGGAGTGCTGGACTTGAACCTGAACAGGCAGGTGAGGGACCGCACTTGTTATCAAATGACGCAACGTTTGGATTTGTATGTGAACAGTTTAAGTAAAGTTATGGATATAGATTATAAACCGCAAGTCGTGTACGAAAAGAGAAAGTAGTTTGTATATTTTATTCTTGATAAAAATATAAGGAACGAATCTCGCTTTTTTTCTTAATTTTTATTTAACATCATCCCCAGCACACTATACGTCCCCTCTGATGGGATCGGAGCCTGCCCTAAAAAGTTTATGAGTTTCAGGTATTCGATGAATAATAAAATAATCGAAACAAAAATTTAAATTTGTCCCAACTCTATATGTTTTAAGTTCTAATGTAAAGGTCATTGACCGAAGCACTTTTTATTTATTTACAATTTTTTCCATAGACTAATCAAAGAAATACACATAGACAATATTGTCTATGATGTGTTTCCTTAAAAAGTAATAAAATACCACCTATAGTTGGAGATATCATCAAAACTATTCGCTAATTTTAACACCATTATTTTCACAATTTTTAAGCATTTTTATATTTATCTATACAATTCGGTTACATTTATTATTTGGCCCTAATGATTCAGGGTTTCACCTTACTGAAAAACAATTTAACTAAAGTCTAGCGGCTCATATTTTCTTAATTTAAAGTAATTTAAACATAAACACTGAATGTGTATAGACAGACTGTGGTTTATTAAATTAAATTAATGAAAGTAAATCGTTAAATTTCTGCACATTTTTCCTCTTGACAACAGCAAAATTACTTCCTCATAATATTGATTTCATCCTATTTTACTACGAATGATGACTACGTCTGAAATATGAAAGTATCTACAAGTCTGGCGAGTCATACTACGTTGTCAATTAACACGTTAAAAATCAAACAATTTAATGTACTTTGATCTGTCAAACAAACTGAGCGAAGTGGAATTTACACTTTGGACTTTATGATTCATAACCTAAAAAATGCATCGTCATTAAGTTCGATGTAGGAGGAAACACCTAGTATTGAATTCTTAGAAATCGCGTGACATGGTAATACAGGTTTTTTGTTTAGAGTCAAACAAATCGTAATACGGTATCCTATAAGAAATCTCTTTAGAGATTCGGTTAATAATGTGGTCGATGGTCGATCACTGAGCCTACACACTTTCAGCATAAATTGCAATTTTAAATAAACAATTGTTCAGTTCAATAATAGGTGTACAGCATTATCAAGCAGTTAATTGGCAGGAGATCCAGGACAGGCTGGCATTTAGTGTTGGAGTACAAGTAAACAGACTGTAAGTTAAACTTAGAGGGGCTTAAGAGAAGAATGGATAACCTGTTTTACTGTCCAACGAATATCATAATATTAATTTAAAAACGGAAAAATTATTAAATATTTATAGACAACATGCGTTAAAAGTAGATAAACATGGATAATAAAAAGACATTTGTAGATAACTATAGTAAAAAGTCATCATGAATTTATTTTTTACGTTTGTATGTATGTATTACAATAAGCAATATCAAGCTGCAGATTTTTATGGAATATGTTAAAAGATTGTGTACCTTAAAATAAACATATTTTGGCTTTTTTATTTTCACAGATTCGTCTACAGCAGATATTTCGCAATACATCCAGACTAATGTATGTTTTACTTGCTCCTTTTGTTTCTAAACAGTACGTAATTACATACGCAGCTTTGCTTTTACTTTGTAATAGGCGCTTGGAATAGTCTATAATTCTTATTTATAAACGCCTGAAAGAAAATATTATCAAAATTTACTACAATTTTACCTAGATCACTATTCTCACAGGATTTTTTTGTAAAAAAAATTTGGGTGAAAGAATTGAAAAGGTAAGCTCGAACTGGGTCAAAATGAATGTTCTTAATTGTTTATCAGGAAAATTTATTTATGAATATGGATAAACAATTACATCATCTAGTGCTTTTCATTTAATTCTTCGGAATACATTTCTAACCTTGAAGTCATTTGATAACCCCAATGGTCTTTTACCTGTCTACACAAATTGAGGTCTACTTCTCCGATGAGTAGACCATCCCTTACCCTGGATAGTCCAGGAGTTCTGCATCCATTCGGAGCTGTTATATAACTGGATCCATAATAAGTTCGAGTTACTTTTTTACTATCCAAAATTTTAATAAACTCTTCGCTGCCAACCCTATTGATGCTGCAGGTGTAATAACTATTTGCGATAGCTGCATTTCGGGCTTCTATGCCCCAAAATGATTCGCCGAATTCAGATATTGTTGCTGATGGGTTGAAAACAATTTCTGCACCATTTATAGCGAACATTAACCAGTTCAAAGCGTGATGACGGCCAAAGCAAATGTTGATAGCGATATTTCCATATTTAGTCTCGAACACAGGATGTCCTAAATTACCAGGAGAATAGTATGCTATTTCACTAAAGCTTCCAACACTTGGCAGATGATTTTTGCGATGTTTTCCTAAATATTTCCCATTATCGTCTATAACAACAGCTGTATTCCACCAAACATTATTATCTGTCTCTAGAATCGGTGAGATTATCACCATTGTGTGTTTTTTCGCTAAATTGCTAATAAATTTCGTACTGGGTCCATTTTCTGCGGATTCCGCGAATTCTAACCATTTATCCCTTTCTCCCGTGCAAAGAAAAAAGGGCATAGACCAAGTTTCTTGCAGACATAATATTTGAACACCCTCAGACGCTGCAATATTTATTATATTTTCAACTTTCTTAAAAATTGCTTTTCTTTGTGAAATCAAAGGCTCGTTTGTAGATAAAACAATAGAATGCTGTACTAAACCCAATTTAACTAACCTTGGTTTTCTAACCTCTTCTTTGGCTGCATGAAATGAATACGCGGCTATTTCGAATTGAAACTTTTCACTCGCGATAACACTGGCCGGTTTTAATTTTATTTCACAGTGATCTTCACGTCCGTAGTATAATCTGTTGAATTCTTTTATTTGTTCCAAATTTAAATTGTCTTTAACTATTTTATCGAGAGTTTGAGAACGCGCCATCTTGTTTTTAACTCGATTTTATGTGGAGTACATGTTACATAACTGTGAGATGTAAACACAGTGACTACTTTATGTGGACGTAGATAATAAATTCTTCGTCGTAGCCTAGGTACAGGTTCTGCATACATTTACCATGTAATTAATCTAAACTGGCTTGAGGGTCCATCTATAGTGACTACGTTTTAACTCGACTTTTTATGTGAATAAAAAAATGTTTAGGTAACTTTGTACGATAATATCAATATTATGAATTGTAAAATAGTATTACATTGTTTAAAATTTCAATTAAAAATATTCTAAGATGAAATTATTACTAAAGTACTATCAAGTATCAAGCTCAGCCGGCTTTTATCTGCCCCATCAACCACCCAAATATAAGTATTCTATCTATTATATTATTGTTTATTTATACCGTAGTTAATGTTCCTTTGATAAGGCTATTTTTCATACTGATACTGTTATATTATCTGAGGGTCTAAGTTCATCGGATGTAGTAAGGCAACACACAGACAAATAACACTATATGTTTTGAGTGCATTTGTGAACAGGCATACAGATTGTTTAAATAGCGCGAACGATCGAGAATCAACATCAGTCTTACACGACAGACCCTCGGTGACGGACGCCATTAAAATGGAAAACGAAACTGTCAGCCTCGAAGCTATAATTGACAATAATCTGACAGGCCGGGACCTGCAGGAGTTCAACAGAATATATTACGGCAGAAGGGACCACAATGAATTGAAACTCAAAGATTCATCTATCGCTGCGGCCAAGGAGGCGGACTTCGAAATCGCAGCGTACGGTTTTCCAGCTAAAAAGGAACATACGAGGCCACCGAGAATAGTCAAGGTAGGGCTTATCCAACATTCCATAGCCGCGCCCACTGATCGCCCGGTCAACGAGCAGAAGAATGCTTTATTCGCAAAGGTTAAGAAGATTATTGACGTCGCCGGACAAGAGGGCGTCAATATAATTTGCTTCCATGAATTATGGAACATGCCCTTCGCTTTTTGTACTCGGGAAAAGCAGCCATGGTGCGAATTCGCTGAGTCCGCTGAAGAAGGTCCCACGACTCGCTTCTTAAAGGAGTTGGCTGTTAAATACGCGATGGTCATCGTCTCGTCTATCCTCGAACGTGACGAGAAGCACAGCGACATCTTGTGGAACACGACCGTCGTGATCAGCGACACTGGCAACGTGATCGGTAAACATCGCAAGAATCACATCCCGAGAGTGGGAGATTTTAACGAATCCAATTACTACATGGAAGGTAACACTGGTCATCCAGTATTCGCGACTCGCTACGGTAAAATCGCTGTTAACATCTGCTTCGGCCGTCACCATGTTCTTAACTGGATGATGTACGGCCTCAATGGGGCTGAGATCGTCTTCAACCCATCTTGTACAGTCGCCGGTGAAGCGGGCAGTGAGTACATGTGGAATATAGAAGCGCGGAACGCTGCGATCACCAACTGCTACTTCACGGCCGCTATAAACAGAGTTGGGTACGAAGAGTTCCCGAATGAATTCACCTCAGCCGATGGTAAGCCAGCGCACAAAGATCTGGGTCTGTTCTACGGGTCAAGTTACTTCTGTGGTCCGGATGGCGTCCGATGTCCGGGACTATCCCGAACTAAAGACGGTCTTCTCATCGCTTCTATGGATTTGAACATGAACAGACAGATAAGAGACCGTCGCTGTTACTATATGACGCAAAGACTCGACATGTACGCGGACAGCCTGAGGAAGGTTCTCGACTTGGATTACAAGCCACAGGTCGTACATGAAAATGACAAGTGAAGAGGCTTTTGTAATAATTTTTAAGCTTTCATTATTAACCATTTTATTCAGTTCAATAAACAATTTATAAATTATCTGACTATAATTTTATTACTTCAATAATTGAATCATTATTCATAATAATGTCGCTAATTAGAGATAAAAGGCGTATATATGAGTTTGTGTGCAAATATGAGTTACGTTTCATCATTATTACCCGAAACTACATCCTAATCTCTGTAGACCTTGACAAATGAAACTGCTTCACACATCACCAGCTCCCTAAAATCACCGCTAACGGACTTGGAGCCCACCCAAG